>NC_080163.1:66710159-66910159 GCF_950295315.1 Erinaceus europaeus | reverse complement strand
GTGAGGCAGGACTCATGTGGAGGAAAGAGAAAGAGGGACAAGGAAGACACAGAGAGCCCAGGGTGCTTGCATGCTGCACAGGCAGCCTGGGAAGGAGTGACAGCAAAGACAGATGGGCCCCGGCAGCTAGGACCTGCTCTTACACAAACTGCCTTCATCAGCAACTTGCTGCTACCATCAGTTAATCTTCTTGCAAAGGTACATTTGTACATTTCCTTCCCCAGTAACCTAATCTACCATCTCTTTTATGCATACATGCTCTGAGGTTTTTAGGAGATGGCACTGGGGGGTGGGGTACTCACCAGGAACCAATCTACCCAGCTATGAATTACAACTGAATTTCAATACAGGAGGCTTCATTGCATTAGAGTGAGCAATAGAACATCAGTCAATGCTTTGTCTCCATCCCCCCACCTGTAAAAAAAAACAGATTGGTAAAAGTAGATACTAAAGAGATTTTTCAAAATCACATACAGATGGAAATGTAGATAGATCTTACTATCCAAAGTGCTATGCACCGAATTAAGATGTGCAATTTTTCTACAACTAAATAATGTCCAAAATAATTTACCAAATTCATTTAATAATAACAGAAATAGAATCTGGGGAGTTGTGAGTGAAAGCTATCTATGAATACCCTACCTCTAGTACAGGGTCTAGGCACACAATTCACACACACACACACACACACACACACACACACACACACACACCATATACACACATTTCTCTTAATAAGTATGTCTGGAAGGAGTCTGATCCTTTTAACTCATATTAAAAAAAAACTATTTGGTAATAATATTGTCTAATAATGAAAACCTCTTGCTTTTCCCAGCCCAAGAAGACAGATTTTTTTAGTGTGGCTGAGACAGGCATGTTGGCAAAAACATGAACACAACACACATGCATACAAACACAGACCTCCACACTCCCACTCAGCCACCCACCCATCCTCACATGGTCCCTGTGCTCAAACAGAAAGGAAAAGAGACAAATATTCTGACATCACTGAGAAGTCGAGGAAGTGTTTCCTACAGGTTTCACTGCTGTTTTCTGAATGTTTCCAGCCTGGGAATTTTCTAGGTACCTGAAATAATTACTGTCTCTTTGGGCAGAAGAAGGGTTTCTGCAGCTCTCTCCTAATAAAGTGAGAAGGTTCAAAATACTGGAAGAGAAAGATGGGGTGACTGTAATCCACTCTGCCTCTTGTGGTCCCTTCAGAAATACTAGCATCCAGAAAAGCATTTGTCTGCTGACTAATCCCAGCTTTGCTGAAGAGTCATATTTATGGAGGGCCGATAGCCAGCAGGTTAAGTGCACATGATGCAAAGCAAGAGGACTGGCATAAGGATCCCAGTTCGAGCCCCTGGCTCCCCACTTGCAGGGGGGTTGCTTCACAAGCAGTGAAGCAGGTCTGCAAGTGAATATTTTTCTCTTCCCCTCCCTGACTTCCTCTCCTCTCTCGATCTCTCTCTGTCCTATCCAACAACAACAACAGCAATAACAACAATATTAATAACAACAACAATACACAGTAAGGGCAACAAAGGGGAAAAATAGCCAGGGCAGAGCCAAGATGGCGACTTGGAGGCAGCTGCTGGAGTGAGCTCCAACAAGCAGTGGCTTGTGACCTAGGATTCGCTGGATAGGGTAGGATACTAGGCTGTCAGCAGGAGGGTGAATGAAGGGTCCTATGTGTGACACCAAGGAGGGGTCCTATAGATCATTCTTGGGTAATAAAATGAAGGGAAAAGAATGGAAATCTTTTGATTATTTCTGAAGCTCACCTCACCTCCCCACCCCAGAAGCAGACCCTAGACAGCCACTCCTAGCAGGCTTCCCACGGAGCCATTTTCTTTACTAAGATTCCTGGCTCACCAGAGGTGTCATTCCAGTCCTTTTCCTTTTTGATTTCCTTCTCTCTCTTTTTTTTCCTTTAAGCAGCTGGAGCTCTATTTGAGTGAAAAAATATCTGCCCAATCAGAGCCTCACCCCTGCCTGGGAAAGACTACCTGGAGGTTTTTTTGTTTTTTTGTTTGTTTGTTTTTTGATACTTCTTACAATTGTCTGTCTTTGGTCAGGCTGCCTGAGCCAATCCAGAGCCATTCAAGTTGCAGACTGACTGCTAGGGTCTTTTACACTATTCTATTTTATTTTATTATTGCTATTATATATATATGTGTGTGTGTGTGTGTGTGTGTGTGTGTGTGTGTGTGTTTGTGTGTGTGTCCTTTTCCCCCCTCCTTCTTCAGGTTGACCAAAATTAACTGTTATTGTTTTTTCCATTGCTACATGACTGTGTGTCCTATCTACTGTGAGAGGAACTTGTTTCACTCTGCCTCTTCCCTCTACTCTCCTCTCCTTTTTCCCTCCTTTTAGATAATTCAAAAAAATTTTAAAAAAACTCTCTCCTTTAACTGCTCTTTTTTTTTCTTGTTCTTGTCTTCTTTTATTCCTTTCCTCTTCTTTTGCTTTCTGAGTTGACTAATACTCATTTGTGAATTATTTGGGGGAAGAAATCTGATGCACAGTGGACTCTCTGTGTGTCTCTCTTCTCTGCTTCCCTTTTGCCTCTTGCTATCCCTAGACTACTCAGTGCACAGTAGATTTGCATAATTGTCGATTCTTGCTTTCCCTTTTCTTTTTCTTTTTCTTTTTCTCTTGGATTTGGTTGCCATTTTTTCTTGGACTGGAGGTGTTGTTTGACTAACTGGTATTGGTTAAACTGCATAAAACCTTGCTTCAGTTATTATTATTGTAATTTCTGAGGTTGGTGACTGCATTTGTCAGAAAGGTATTTAGTATAGCATGGCTTGTACTCAAAGCATAACAACTGAAGAATGACAGAACAGAAAAATAAAAAAACACATCAATAAAAAACCAAGAACAAATAAAACTGATACCACAATGAATCAAGACAGGATCCCAGAAGAAACTCCGAATCAGTCAGAAGTAACCACAGATAAGAAAAGTATGCAAGCAATAGTAAACCTAATAATAACAGAAATGAAGACAACTATGGAAGAAAGGACTATCAGAATTAGGGAAGCAACAGAAGAGACCCTCAAGGAAAATACAAGCTACCTCAACATAATTAGAGAACTGAAAGATGAAGTAGCTGAACTAAATGGTCAACTAGCAGAACAAGCTACTACTATAACAGAAATGAAGAAAGAAGCTGAATGAAGGGAAAGTAGGCTAGTAGAAGCAGAAAAAAGAATAAGCCAGACAGAGGATGAGCTAAAGAAAACTAAGACGTGAAAGAGCTCAAAAAGAAATTGAGAGACACTGAAAACAACAACAGAGACATATGGGATGATCTGAAAAGAAGTAACATTTGTTAATTAATTGCCATCCAGAGGAAGAAAGAGAGGAAGGAGAAGTAAACATTCTAGAGGAAATAGTAAAAGAAAACTTCCCAGACCTAAACAACAGAAAGGACATTAAGATTCAAGGGGCCCAGAGAGACCCAAACAGGATCAACCCAGACCTGAAGATACCAAGACACATCACAGTTACAATGAAAAGAAGTAAGGATAAAGAAAAGACCCTAAAGGCTGCAAAAGAAAAACAAAAAGTCACATACAGGGGAAAACCCATAAGACTATCAGCAGACTTCTCCACTCAAACTCTAAAAGCCAGAAGAGAATGGCAAGATACCTATTGATCCCTGAATGAAAAAGGGTTTCAGATAAGGATAATATACCCTGCTAGATTTTCATTCAAACTGGATGGAGGCATCAAAACCTTCTCAGACAGACAATAGCTAAAGGAGGCAACCATTATCAAGCCTACCCTGAAATAAGTTCTAAAAGACCTCTTATAAACAAGAACACCACCATAATGCTTGCCATATATCAGAGCAAATAAAAAAAATTGTTGAATAATGACACTACAATACATTAAATCCATAATATTAATGTGTGTCAATGGCTTAAACTCAACCATTAAAAGGCACAGAGTGGGAGGATGGATCAGAAAACACAACCCAGCCATATGCTGCTTGCAAGAATCGCATTTAACCCAACAAGACAAACACAGACCTAAAGTGAAAGGATGGAAAACAACCATACAAGCTAATGGACCACAAAAAAGGTGGGAACAGCCATTCTCATCTCTGACACAATAGACTTTAAATTAAGTAAAGTAATAAAAGATAGGCAAGGCCATTGCATAATGATTAGAGGATCAATCAACTAAGAAGATTTAACAATTATTAACATCTATGCACCCAATGAGGAACCACCTAAATATATCAAACACCTACTAAAAGAACTACAAAAATATATCAAAAGTAATACCAATAATAGTGGGAGACTTCAACACCCCACTCTCACACTTAGACAGATCAACAAAGCAGAGAATCAACAAAGAAACAAGAGAATTAAATGAAGAGATGGACAGACTAGACCTCCTGGACAGTTTCAGAGTTCTACACTGACCAAAAATGGAATAAACATTCTTTTCAAATTCACTCAGCACATACTAAAGGATGGACCACATGTTAGGCCACAAAGATAGCATCAACAAATTCAAGAGCATTGAATTCATTCCAAGTATCTTCTCAGACCACAGTGGAATAAAGCTAACATTTAAAAACAAACAGAAAATTACTAGAAGTCACAGAATTTGGAAACTTAACAAAATCTGGTTAAGAATCGCTGGGTCAGAGAGACACTGAAGCAAGAAATTCAAATGCTCCTGGAAACAAATGAAAATTAAACACAAGCTATCAAAATATTTGGGACACAAATAAAGTAGTACTAAGAGGGAAATTCATATCCATACAATTACATATTAAAGAACAAGAAAAAGCTGAAATAAATTACCTTACTTCACACCGTAAGGACTTACAGGAACAGAAACAGGAACCCTAAAGAGAGAGAGCCCGACAGGATAGACGCAACCTTCAGGTCAAGCCCTGCCAGGCTCTACCACATTCTCACAATTTCACTACAGAAACTCACAGCGATAAAGTCACATATTAGAGAACAAGAAAAAAACTCAAATAAATGACCTTACTACATGCCTTAAGGACTTAGAGGAAGAGGAACAAAGGAACCCTAAAGCAAGCAGAAGCACAGAAATCACTAAAATTAGAGCTGAAATAAACAACATTGAAAATAAAATAACCATACAAAAGATCAATAAAGCCAAATGTTGGGTCTTTGAAAAAGTAAACAACATTGACAAACCCCTAGCCAGACTCACTAAAAAAAAAAAAAGGAAGAAGACTCAAATAGAGTTGTAAATGATAGAGGAGTGATCACAACTGACACCACTGAAATCCAGAAAATCATATAAATCTTCTATGAAGAACTATATGCCACCAAGCTAGAGAATCTGGAAGAAATGGAAGAATTCCTAGAAAAATATGCCTTTCCAAAACTGAACCAAGAAGAACTACAAAACCTAAATGCACCAATCACAAAGAAATCGAAACAATTATTAAGAATCTTCCATACAACAAAAGTCCATGATCAGGTGGATTCACAAATGAATTCTATAAAACCTTCAAGAAACAGCTAATACTTTTTAAATAACTTTTTATTTATAAAAAGGAAACATTGACAAAACCATAGGATAAGAGGGGTACAGCTTCACACAATCCCCACCACCAGACCTCCATATACCAACCCCTCCCCTGATAGCTTTCCTACTCTTTAACCCTCTGGGAGTATGGACCCAAGGTTATTGTGGGATGCAGAAGGTTGAAGGTCTGGCTTCTGTAATTGCTTCCCCGCTGAACATGGGCATTGACAGGATGATCCATACTCCCAGCCTGTCTCTCTCTTTCCCTAGTAGGGAAGGGCTCTGGGGAAGCGGAGCTCCAAGGCACATTAGTGGGGTTGTCTGTCCAGGGAAGTCTAGTCACATCCTGTTAGCATCTGGAGCCTGATGGCTGAAAAAGAGAGTTGATATACAAAACCAAACAAACTGTTGGACAATTATGGACCTAAAGGCTGGAATAGTGCAGGTGAAGCGTTGGTGGGTCCTCCATTTTGTAGATAGCTAGTTGGCATATTTTAGTTATATTTAAAAGGGCCTGTAGCTATACTAGTGTTTTTGTTTTGTTTTGTTTGTTTGACCTGAGCCTGAAATCTGATATGCAGGTGAATCCTAATTATTGTCTGGGGAGATGATATCATGGCTGGGAAACGGACCAGAAATCTGGGTCAGGGAAGAGAGTAGCTCCCTAAAATGGGAAAGGAGTATAAATATTGTTGACTGTAAACCCCATCAATTTGATGTTGTCTAGGGCCCATAATTAAATTAGGAGCCTGTGTGACCTCTACATCCCTGTAGATCTGAGTTCACTTTCTGTCGTCATTATTAGGAACATTCCATGCTGCCCCAGTATCGACCCATCTTCCACAGGGGTAGCATAGAGTATGTTGTCCATTCTCCCTTCAGAGGATGGAACATTCTCTACCATTGTTGATACAGACTGAGGGCAAGATCCTATGGGTGCCCACAAAGGGGTCTATTTTGTTGTTCCTGTTAGAGATGACTAGTAACAGTGGAGAGAGGGATTTATTCGAGGTCTAGGCCCATCAAGTCTGTTTGGGAATCTCAGGACTCCCAGATTAGGACCCCAGCTGATGGGGTGGCCTGATAGTGACTAAAGAGTCATTGTTAAAGTATGCCAGTTTCTACCCCTTATTCAGCTTTTTCAGTCCTTGCTTTACTAAGGTTAGCTTTGGAGTGAGTGAGAGAGCTGTAACAGGAAGTAGGTGAGGAGGGTATCTAAGTCTAAGTGGATACTATTTCATTATGAACTTGATACTGATTCATTAAAGACTATTGTATATTTTTGTTTTCAGGTATATATTTTGCCCTAATTTATAGATACATGTGAACATGCTCTATCTTACGGGATCTGGCCTATATGTAGGTTTTGGGACTTTGTTAGGAAGTGAAATACCTATACTTCTAAAGCTCTTCCACAATATCGAAAAAACAGGAACATTCCTTTCCACCTTCTATGAAGCCAACATCACCCTGATACCAAAAGCAGACAGAGACACAACAAAAAATGAAGATGACAGGCCAATATCTCTGATGAACATAGATGCCAAAATATTAAACAAGATCCTGGCCAACCAGATTCAGCAGTATATCAAAAGGATTGTTCATCATGACCAAATGGGATTCATCCCAGGAATGCAAGTCTGGTTCAAGATATGTAAGTTAATCAATGTCATTCACCACATCAATAAAAGGAAAACCAAAACCACATGATTATCTCAATAGATGCAGAGAAAGCTTTTGACAAAATCCAACACCCATTCATGTTCAAAACACTACAAAAAATGGAAATAGATGGAAAATTCCTCAAGACAGTGGAGTCCATATATAGCAAACCTACAGCCAACATCATACTCAATGGACAGAAACTGAAAGCATTCCCCCTCAGATCGGGGTCTAGACAGAGCTGTCCAAAATCACCTTTATTCTTCAACATAGTATTGGAAGTTCTTGCCATGGGAATCAGGCAAGAAAAAGAAATGAAAGAAATACAGATTGGAAGGGAAGAACTCAAGCTCTCACTATTTGCAGATAATATGATATGATATATTACATAGAAAAAAACTAAAGAATCCAGCAGAAAACTTCTGAAAGTTATTAGTTAATATAGCAAGGTGTCAGGCTACGAAATCAATGTACAAAAACCAGTGGCACTATTATATGCAAACACTAAATCTGAAGAAGAAGAAGACATCCAGAAATCACTCCCATTCACTGTTGCAGCAAAATCAATAAAATACCTAGGAATAATGCTGACTGAACAAGTGAAGACTTGTATACTGAAAATTATGAGTCATTCATTCAAGGAAATAAAAACAAAAATCAACTACAAATGGATCAAGGACATGGATTTAAGACCAGAAACTATCACATAAATACTTAGAGGAAAACATTGGTGGAACACTTTCCCACCTAAATCTCAAGGACATCTTTAATGAAACAAACCCAGTTGTAAGCAAGACTAAAGCAGAAACAAACCAGTGAAACTACATCAAATTGAAAAGCTTCTGCACAACCAAAGAAACTTTCCTACAAACAAAGAGACCCCTCACAGATTGGGAAAAGATGTTCTCATGCTAGACATCAGAAAAGAGACTAATCACCAAAAATATACAAAGAGCACAGCAAACTTAGCAACAAAAAAGCAAATGACCCCATCCAAAAATGGGCAGAGGATATGAACAAAACACTCACTACAGAAGAGATCCAAAAGGCCAACAAACATATGAAAAATTGTTCCAGGTTGCTGATTGTCAGAGAAATGTAAATAAAGACAACACTGAGATACCACCTCACTCCTGTGAGAATGGCATACATCAAAAAGGACAGCAGCAACAAATGCTGGAGAAGTTGTGGGGACAGAGGAACCCTCCTGCACTGTAGGTTGGAATGTAAATTGGTCCAGTCTCTGTGGAGAGCATTCTGGAGAATTCTCACAAGGCTTGACATGGACCTTCCATATGACCCAGTAATTCCTCTCCTGGGGATATACCCCAAGGACTCCATAACACCCAACCAAAAAGATGTGTGTGCACCTATGTTCATAGCAGCACAATTCATAATAGCTAAAACCTGGAAGCAATCCAGGTGACCAAAGACAGATGAGTGGCTGAGAAAGCTGTGGTATATATACACAATGGAATACTATACAGCTATTAAGAACAATGAACCCACCTTCTCTGACCCATCATGGATGGAGCTAGAAGGAATTATTTTAAGCGAGCTAAGTCAGAAAGATAAAGATGAGTATAGGATGATCACATTCATAAACAGAATTTGAGAAAGAATAACAGAAAGGGAAACTCAAAGCAGGATCTGACTAAATTTGTATTAGGGCACCAAAGTAAAAAACCTGGGTGGAGGGTGAGGGTGGCTGTTCAGCTTCATGGGGCAGGGGGCAGGGAGTGGGGATGAGGTGAGACACAGTCTTTTGGTGGTGGGAATGCTGTTTATGTACACTCCTATTAATCTGTAGTCATATAAATCACTATTTAAGTAATATGAAAGGGGAAAACTGAATGTGTCAAACTTTTTAAAGCATAGACTGAGTCTTTTTAATACATAGGCTGAGTCTTTGATATGTTCACTCTCTTAAAAGCTTAGACCAGGTAGAACAGAAGCAACCAGTGGTATAGCTATAAATAAATTATGTCAAAGGGCATAAAATATGGTGATGGTGTGTATGATACAACAAATCCTAACACAGGGATTTTTCAAAGTTAACCCAATTGCCAAACAATGTGATTATACCAATAACTAACTATTGTCTTCTTAAACCCTAGGACAGCAGAAACCACCCCCCCTTCCAATATAGAGCCTATATTTCCCCCAGTCCTGGAAGCTCTGGGGTGGGGCTCACTTTCCTGCATGCATCTCTCAAGTCATACCAAACGATATTGCATCTGCTGATCCCAACCTGATCAATGCAACAAGTAGCGCCTCAGCATGCTTCACTTCAGACCTTGTCCAGAGGCATCAGGCATGGAATGCCAACCTTTCACCTTCATTACTAGGGTGAGACCTTTCCTTTCATTGTATTCTCTAATTTCATTCAAGGAGGTTCACTTCCTAACAAAGTCCCAAAACCTAGATATAGACCAGGTCTTGTAAGATACAGAATATGTTCACATGTATCTATAAATTAGGGCAAAATATATACCTGAAAGCAAAAATACACATTAGTCTGTAGTGAATCAGTATAAAGTTCATAATAAAATAGTGTCTACTTAGGCTTAGATACCCTCCTCATCTACTTCCTGTTACAGTTCTCTCACTCACTCCAAGCTAACCTTAGCAAAACAAGGACTGCAAAAGTTGAATAAGGGCAAGAGACAGGCATACTTTAACAATGACTCTTTAGTCACTATCAGGCCACCCCATCAGCTGGGGTCCTAATCCAGGAGTCCTGAGATTCCCAAACAGACTTGATGGGCCTAGACCTCTCTCCACTGTTACTAGTCATCTCTAACAGGAACAACAAAATAGACCACTTTGTGGGCACCCATAGGAACTTGCCCTCAGTCTGGATCAATAATGGTAGAGAATGTTCCATCCTCTGAAGGGAGAATGGACAACATACTCTATGTTACACCTGAGGAAGATGGGTCAATATTGGGGCAGCATGGAATGTTCCTACTGATGACCACAGAATATGAGGTCAGATCTACAGGGATGCAGAGGTCACATAGGCTCCTAAGCTAATTATGGGCCCCAGATCACATCAAATTGATGGGGTTTACAGTCAAGAATATTTATACACTTTTCCCATATTAGGGAGCTGCTCTCTTCCCTGATCTAGCTTCTGGTCCTTTTTCCAGTCATGACATCATGTCCCTGTACAATAACTTGGATCCACTGGCATATCAGATTTCAGGCTCATAGGTAAAAAGAAAACAGGAAAAAACAACAATAACAACAACTATTATAGCCACAGGCCCTTTGGAATTTAACTAAAATATGCCTACCAGCTATCTCCAAAATGGATGAACCCCCAACTCTTCACCTGCACAATTCCAGCCCTTAGAACCATGATTGGTTAACAATATGTTTGGCTTTGTATGTTAACTCACTTTTCAGCCACCAGGTTCCAGATGCTAGCAGGATGCTGACCAGATTTCCCTGGACAGACAACCCACCAATGTGTCCTGGAGCTCCTCTTCCCCAGAGCCCTTCCTCACTAGGGAAAGAGAGAGTCAGGCTGGGAGTATGTATCAGCCTATCAATGCCCATGTGCAGCAGGGAAGCAATTACAGAAGCTAGACCTTCAACCTTCTGCATCCCACAATAACCTTGGATCCATACTCCCAGAGGGTTAAGAAATAGGAAAGCTATCAGGGAAGGTGATGGGATACAGAGTTCTGGTGGTGGGAATTGTGTGAAGCTGTACCCCTCTTATCCTATGGTTTTGTCAATGTTTCCTTTTTATAAATAAAAAAAAAAATTTTAAATAGCTTCCATTAGCAATGGATTCATATGAAGGCACGGAGCCCCAGCAATAACCCTGGAGGCAAAATAAATAAATAACTAAGTAGAGTTAAATTTATGCATAAATGCTCTACCTCTCAAAAAAGTGTTAAGTAGACAGTATCGTAATGTAAAGAAGTCAAGTTATGGGCTGGTGAAATAGCTCACTTAGACAGTGACCCCTTTGCCATGTGCCTATGTTTGTGCAGCTTCCACTGCATTGAGGGGAGTTTTGGTACTGTGGTCTCCTCTTTCACTTTTTGTCCCTGCCTTTCTGTCTCTATTGAAGAAGAAGAAGAGAAAGAAGAAGGAGGAGGAGGAGGAAGAGGAGGAGGAGGAGGAGCAGGAGGAGGAGCAGGAGCCAGGAGTGGGAGGAGGAGCAAGAGGAGCAGGAGGAGGAAGAAGAAGAAGAAAGAAGAAGTCATGTTAGTAACAAAAACATTAAGTCATTGTTAAAAGATCTTTGGGGAAATTTTTTTTGGGGGGAAGGACTCTGATATTCTGTGTTTTGGCATTGATTTTGCACCCATTTACTGTAGGAGAGATGTCTGTGACGCAGCTTGGAAATGATCTTCCCACTTTGAGTGTCCAGCTTCCCTACCTTTTGGCTTTGGGTTTGGTCACACGATTTCTTTTGATGTATACACTTGGTATTATTATTATTGATATTGTTATTTTAATTGGGGGATTAATGATTCATAGTCAACAGTAAATACAGTTGTTGGTACATGTGTTAAATTTTTCAGTTTTCTGCAAAACACTCTAACCCTCGCCTAGGTCTTCCTCCACCATCATGCAGCAGGACCTGAACCCTCCCCTACCCCCCAGAGACCCTTACTTTGGGTGTTATACACCAATCCAGTCCCTTTTTGTTCTTGTTTCTCAATTTCTGTCCATGAGTGAGATCATCCCTTCTTTTTCTGACTTATCTCATCCTTCTCTTCTGACTTATTTCACTTAACATAATCCCTTCAAGTTCCATCCAAGATGAGGCGAAGGAGGTGAATTCATTATTTTTAATAGCTGAATAGTATTCCATTGTGTATATATACTACAACTTTCTTAGCCACTTATTTTGTTGGATACCTGGTTTCTTCCAGGTTTTGATTATTATAATTTATGCTGATATGAACATAGATATACACAGATATTTGTGGATGGGTATGACCCAGATATTTCTCCCTCTTTCTTCCCTCTCCTCCCTCTTCTTCTCACCACCAGGGTTATCACTGGGGCTCAGTGACAACAGTATTAATCCATTGTTCTCAGTAGACATTATTTCCTTTGCTTTTTCATTCTCTATTTTTTAAATATTTATTTATTTATGAGAAAGATAGGAGGAGAGAGAAAGAGAAAGAATGAAACATCACTCTGGTACATGTGCTGCCAAGAATTGAACTCAGAACCTCATGCTTGAGAGTCCAATGCTGTATCCACTGTGTCACCTCCTGGACCACACATTCTCTGTTTTTTATTTGGTAGGACAAAGAGAAATTGAGAGGTGAGGGGAAGACAGAAAGGGAGAGAACTAGAGAGACAACTGCATCCCTGCTTCACTGTTTGTGAAACATGCCCCCTGTAGGTGGGGAGCAGGGCTTGAATCCAGGTCCTTGCACACAGTAATGTGCTCTTAACCAGATGTGCCAAAGCCCAGGCCTCCCCACCTTGTATATTTCCATGTGAATATTGTAAGTATTGCCATGGGAGGAGCATGTACTATATCCCACTCCTGGATATTCCAGGTGACCTGGAATCAGGTTGCTCTGTTAAACCACTGAGTTTAGGGTAATTGTTAAGAAATGTTGGTATTGGTTGACTGATGCAGCCACCCTCTGGCATCAATCAAGAAATGCCCTTGGTGGCTTTCACCTCCTACAAATGGGACCAGCCTGAAAGAGGTCATTTCAGTTCTGAGGTGGGAAGAAAAAAAGAATGCATAATACAGGCCCTAGAAAGCCAGAGAAAGAGATAAAAGGGGAAGGGGAAAATGTAACAAAAGGTAATATTTCCTTCTATATTATACAAGACACTCATTTCATGGACCCATACTAGTCAAGACCCGGGAACATTACATTCCTCATCCATGTGTGTGGCTCCTAAGGATGGTGCAAAACTGAGGTCAATGGTTGTCATTCTAGACACATCTCTGAGTCTACACCCAGAAGTTGAGTCATCATGTGGCCCTACAGCATCAGAACACACACTAGTCCCTCAGCACAGTCCATTATGGTGTACACACAGGAGAGAGAGAGAGAGAGAGAGAGAGAGAAGAACCTCATGCTGCACAATCTAATTCTGATCTGAGATAAAAGCCCAGGCCAGCTCTTCCTTGTGAGGAGGATAAAGAAGTCATTCTCTGATTGTCATCTCTATAAAAGTCCTAGATTGGATTTCCAATAGCAGTAACATGCCCGAGGTTCCAAAGTTCTAGGTTCAATCCCCAAGATCACCATAATTCAGAGTTGAGTAGTGTCCTAGTAAAACAAACTAAAAAGCTACATATATAAAACCAACAGCAGTGATAGGTTGCTCAACAGAACAGGACTGTGAACCAGAGAGATAGCTCTTCCATTTGGAAAGTTGGCACATGGTCAATTCCCCAAAGCACCACTATACCACCTCCCTTGCTCAAATGTGTCAACCCCATCTTCCAGGATCTGGTCATAGAGGTGTGTTCCTAGGCTCCATTATTAAACAGTTTGCATCCAGTCCTCATGGGCCAACAGGACAAGAGTAAATCTTTACTAGAGACCAAGAAACACTCATCTTCGTGAGCATGAGAAGAGGCTGAGGTTAATACTGGTTGGTCCAATGACTGTTGAGACAGCAAAATCACTGCTAAGGAAATTAACTCCAGTTAGTTCTGAGTTCTAGAGAATCCTGAGTCAATAACTGGAGAAAATAAAGAGCACTGGAAAAGACTGGACAGGGGCCATTACCAAACACACACACACAGACACACACACACACACACACACACACACACACATCCATTTTTGCTTTTCTTTTGATCTATCTCACTACCTAGAGCCTTTCCCTGTTGGTATACTTTGTTTGATGGGTTCAAAGAACTGAGGGAGCTATTCTGACAGCTACTTAATGGACTTTCAGAAACTGATATTTTCTCATCTAATTTGAAAAGAGAAAGGAAAGCCTTAGCAATGACTATGAGGTCCTTAATTAGAAAACAAAGGGATTAGTAGGAAGAGGGATATTGCCAGTCAGTTTAAGGATCAGTCAGATAATACTTTATCCAGAGTGATGAAAATACCAGGCAGGATGTCTCCATAGAACAAAAAGTTAGAAGTAAATGGTCAGTATCCACACACACTGCTGTAAATTTCTCTTCAGACTGTAACATGTCAACTTATATTCAACAGTGGTTGCTTTATATATATATATTTCTGAGCATTCCAGAATCCAAGTGTATTCAGAGGACTCATCAAAATGAAGCATTTTTTTTCTAAAAGACAAATGAGTGCTTAAACAGTTTATGAGATGTGTCTTGTGTTTTGATTTACACTCCTGACTTCCTAACAAGTATATAATACAATTTTACAAATCAAGTCATGCAAATGATGTCTAAGCCTACAGTGGCACAGTGGAGTTTTGGATGACCTGTGTGCTAAAATTAGTTCTCACAATTTTCAGTGGTTGGGAAAAATCAAGAGAAAAATAATATTTTCTGACACATGAAAATGGTATGAAATTCACATACCAGAGTTCATAAATAAGGGTTTATTGGAACACAGCCATGCTAATTCTTGTATGTGTTGTCTACAGCTGCTTTTGTACTGCCATGTAGAACTGAGTACTTGTGACAAAGACCAAATGTCCTACAGAGTCTAAAATATTTGCTGTCTGGTCATTTACAGAAAACATTTGTTGACCCCTATACTAAACACGTCATCAGAGATGCCTGCTTAATGGAAGTCTATGAATACTCATCCTTCATGGTAATTAACTTTACTTCACTGTGGCTCTTGGGTTTTTGTTTTTTTTAAGTAATGTACCCCTGAGGCAGTAGCACACCCAGTTGAAAACACATCACCATGCACAAGGACCCAGGTTCAAGCCCCTGACCCTCGCCTGTGAGTAAAAAGGTTCACAAGTGGTAAAGCAAGTGCTACAAATCTCTCTATCTATCTCTCTGTCACTGTCTCTGTCTCTCTCTCCCTCCCTCCCTCCCTCTCTCTCTCTTTCTCTCTCCTTCCTTCTCTATCTCCCCCATACCCTCTCAATTTCTCTCAGTCTTATCAAATAAATCAAAATAAAAAGGAGAAAAAATAGCCACTGGGAATGGTAAATTCACTGTGTAGGCACGGAGCCCCAGTGTTGACCCTGGTGGCAGTATAAAAAGTGAGAATTAAAATCATTTACAAATTTTTTAAAAAGTAATCTAACCCTACAAATATGGCTAAATTCCTATCCATAGTAACTACCTGGAATATGACTCTATCATCTTAGCAACAAAGATTGGCTTGACCTTCCATGCAGAGAGTAGAGAGACATCTCTAGGAAGGCCATTCATGGAGGAGGCAGTTATTCAGTGAATTTTAATATAGATCCTGCTGCCTTGAATGGTAAGAAAAGGAGTTATGCCTTGGGGATATTTTCTCAAAGATTCGATATGACAGAATCAAAGGAGCATCAGGGAAGCTGAGTGGTAGCACACTTGGCTGATAGTACACAGTACAGTATACAAGAGCCCAGGTTCAAGTCCTCAGTTCCCAACTGCAGGGGGGAGATTTCACCAGCAGTGAAGCAGTGCTTCAGGTTGTCTCTCTTTCTTTCTACTTATCTCCCTGTCCCCTTTCAACTTCTGTCTATGAAATAAAAATAAATAAATAAATAAGATGTTTCTAGAAGGAACGTCAGCTTTATAATCAAGCCCATCTAAGTTTTAGTGGCCCCATCCAACAACCACTGGCTGTTTGAATATAAATCCCTTTATCTTTCTAAGCCACAGTGTTCTCATCTGTAAAATGAAGGTCATGCCTGTCTCATAGAATTGCCATGCTGACAATGCCATAGGGCAGTGAATATGAATGAATATGAATGAGCGAATATCCACTCTCATGGGTGGATATAGTAAGAGCCCAAGGTCTGAAGCAGCAATGTAGCTCATCTGATTAGTGTTCTTGCTTTTGCCACTGCTTGAGACCCACATTTAAGTGTGACTCTCACTCTATGGGAAGAAGCTTTGATGTTGTGGTATCTTTCCCACCTGTCTCTTTTTTGTTGCTGTTGCTTTGTTTTACTTTGTTTTGTTGTCAGCTCTGGCTTATGGTGGTGTTGGGGAGTAAACTTGGTACATTTTATACCTCAGACATGATAGTCTTTTTGCATAACCATTATGCTATCTCCCCAAGGCTTGTGTTTCTCTGGAAAAAAAATCACTCTGGAATGGTAACACTCTGATGACAACAACAACAAAAAACCTTTTTTTAAAAAAGTGCTCTGCCACTTAGTTAAGTGGCCTTGGGCAAGTAACCCTTTAATAAGTTCTTCTTGGAAAGTGTGCATGATAAGGGAGTTGGGCAGTAGTGCAGTGGGTTAAGGGCACGTGATGCAAAGTGCAAAGCATGAGGACTGGCGTAAGGATCCTGGTTCCAGCCCCCAGCCCCCCACCTGCAGGGGATTGCTTCACAAGCAGTGAAGCAGGTCTTCAGGTGTCTTTCTCTCCCCTCTCTGTCTTCCCTCCTCTCTCCATTTCTCTCTGTCCTATTCAGCAGTAATGACATCAATAACAACAATAATAATAACTATAACAAAGGCAACAAAAGGGAATAAGTAAATAAATATTTTTTTTAAAAAACATGTGGATGATAATAAACGGATTCTCTAGGTTTGTGGTCATTCACAGAAGTAGCCATAGCAAGGTTGGGTTCAAGGACAATGTTGGATAACTGTCAGTTGTGATCAGGGACTTTCCCTAGGGATACCTGAATGATGTTCCAACAAAGTGAAGCTCTGGTTCACAAGATTACACTGACCATCAGGGGGCACTTTCAGTCCTTCCTAGGTTCATCAGAAATAAACTATTCCTTACCTAAAGGAACACTACCAAATTTATCTACCAAAGCTAAGGGTCATATTCAGGAAAGAGAGATAACATTCACTCCTAAGGCCTTCTGGAGGTCATACACATGCAGATTGAATTTCCCAATTTTTCCAGCTCTGTGGACCCATGAACTTGAGTAACAAGAGCTAGACAGTTGCCATTAGACATTTATTCACTTTTTAAAACTCACCTCATGCTGGCTTGATCTTACCTAACAGTAAACTACACACTACTGTGGTGTCTACACCATCAAGTTTTGTTTGATTTTCCTACATACAAGTCATTCTCCTAAACTTTTGCTTCTGCTATACCCTTTACCAGAAATGGCACTACATCTATACCAAAGACCAATTTTACTCATCTTTCTATTCCAGGCTCAATGATACTTTGCCTTGGAAACTCTTCCCCTGTTCTCCATAAGGGGTCTCCTCCACTCTTGTAGAACTTCATTCCAGCTTCCATCAAATACGTCTCATGCCATTTTATAGTTAGGATGGTTGTCTGTGTCCTTTCTCTATTCAGTGTTTCCAGAGAATAGGGTTAGTTTTCCCTTTCTTAGCATTCTCAGCACCTACCATAAATGCTTGGCACACAATTAGAATGCACTAAATGTTTGATGCCTAAGTGAGCAAATGAATAAACAAGACATGTATTAGCTAACAACTAAAAAAAAAAAAATACAGAGATAGCGTTTGAAGATCCAGTATAGCTTAGCCTCTCTACAGTGCCATAGCAGGCACAATGGATGTTTTAAGGTGTCTTCTGGAAACCTCACACCTTTCAGGAGGGTATGTCAGCTGTTTGGACTCCCCCTCAAGTCCTCACATTCAGTTGCCCCAAGTCACCTGGTGCTAATGCACTTCCAGCTTAGAGCTGTAGCATTGTGCATAATCTGTTAATGTAAATGATCTGTCATCTTGACCAGCAAGGTTAAAGCAAGATCCCTGTTAAAGGAAGAAGAATATAAAGAGCCCTAGAGCAGCATGGAGTATTCAACTACAACTCTTCTATATGAAAGGTCAAGTTCACCTGTGTCAGGCACTTGGACTAACAGTTACTCATTAAGGAGACAATATCATAAATTGTGTGGGCTTTTTAACTATGAATATGCCCCCCATCCCCATGGAGTGGAAAGACTTTCATAGATTCTTTTCCAATTTCTTCTTTTGCCTCAGAGCTCGCTCAGTGTCTGCCAAGTGCTTACTTAGTAAGGTCCATTTCCAGAAAAACAACCTAGGTTCACAGTATGATTTTTTTTTTTTTTAGATTTCTTATTTTGAAGTTAACTTAAAAAATTAAATTAAATTTTTTTAAAAATGTCATGGCTGCAGTCTGCCGCTGGGCCAGAAGGGGGAGGCTGAATGAAATGGATCCCTGCAGGTCTGAAAAAAAAGCCATTATGGTGAATTGGGAGGAGGGTGCTGGGAGGAGCTGGGTGTTGGGAATGCAGAGGGTAAGAAAAGGAGGAGTAACAAAATCAAAATAATAATAATAAAAATAATAATTGCAACCATCAGTTCAGCTTCCTGGATGCTTTACATATATGTAGGCACATTTAATCCTTATAACAACCCCAGGAGGGAGGTATTAATATCCCCATTTTTCAGATGAGGAAATCAAAATGCCAAAAAAAGAAACCCTTCAAACTCACAATTTGTACACTAACTTTAAGGCAGGCAGATTTCTGGGCTATACCCAAGTCATTTCATAAGTAAATACTGGCTGTTTGCTTTTTTTTTTTTTTAATTTTTAATGTTCACTATTCCAGGGCCCAGTCAGTAACTGAATCTGTGGGAAGTCTTTAAAACATACCAATGAGAGCATTTGAAATAGCACAGCTGAAAGCCACTACTTCTCACACTGGGTTTCATTCAAAGTTCAAGGTTGTACATTTTTCTCCCACACAAATTCAGCAGAACAAGAAACCACAAGAATTGAGCATTTTCCAAGTCTGAGAGGAGGGAATATGAACTTCAGAAAGAAGGACATGCCGAGAAATTTATTTGAAAGCACTTCTTTGGAAATCTTTACACCTCAGTTCCTGCTTCAAGGCCCTTGAATTGCTCTAGATGTTTAACATACACCAAATCACCAGCGGCATTCAATAAATACTCGGCAACAGGAATATTGTGGTCAATTTCCTGATGGGGCTAACACTTGTTAGACTCTCCCAAATGAATCGTGTGTGTGTGTGTGTGTGTGTGTGTGTGTGTGTGTGTGTGTGTGTGTGTTCTCAATGTCCATATCTTAAGCAGCTCTATAGCTGCCCTCTCCATGAACTCCATCAATAACTGCCTGTTAGGATAGGCTTTCAAGAATGTACTAAAACTGTAGTAATTTTTCTGTCCAATGTATCTCTGTGCCAGACTGTGTATGCCCACCCTCCTCCCACTCCCTGCGTCCTACGTATATTTCCACATAGTAAGGATTTATTAGGTGCTGCTGAAGGAATAAATAAATGAATTTCAGCAGATTATATATCTCTATGTTTAGTTGTTCTTCCAGTGTGAGGCCTTGGGGTTTTGAGACTATGGAGGGAACAGGGTGTTTTTGGTTTTTGTTTTTTTTTTTTTTTTCAAAATCTCTCTTCCCCATTATATTTCAATTGAATTTGTCAAGAGGCTCAGAGTTCTATTTTCTCAACATGAATCACTGATGATCTAACAAATTAATTACCCATCCATCCTGCCCTACTGAGTGAGGTCATGGGAGAATGGATGGGTTCAGTCGACCTCCTCTGGACGGTAGTGTCACAGCCCCCATTTAAGAACTCGAGTTCAATGCCAAAATTGCCAGTTTAGGTTAGAATCAGACTTAAATGTATCTTATTATACACAGAGGCACACAAATGCAATATGTCATCTTTAATGGTTCAGAACAAAGCCTAAAAAAATAGTGTCCTACCGCAGATGAATTTTATAACCTTTGATATATGGCTTTCATTATTAACAATAATTTCTGTAACTGCATCCAAATTCGGGAAGACACCCGATGAATATTAATTTTATTTTTGATTTATTTTCTGCTCCCGGTGGCTTCCTCTAGGGCAGACCTGCATTCCCAGCATCCCTCTTGCCCTAAAATCTTACATCCTCTAAAGTAAAATTTCCGTAGTTTGGGGGGACAGCCTATTCCAAGAATACCACACTCTGGGTTTTGCTATTCTTCAGGAAAAAAAGAGATTTTTTTTTTCCATTGCATTTCTTACCTCCTTATATTTTACAAAGATTTCCCCCTCGCACACCCTTTGTCATTATATTAAAATCTAATTGCAAGACAACTCTCCTCACCTAAGTCATCAACAAAGCCCAATTATTTCTAATGCATGCAGAAGGGGGAAAAAGTGCCAAACAATAAAAAGGCATGCGGTAACCTAAGCCTTTTTCACAGTCAGGCTTCAAGTTCACATGTGAATTTATGCCAGTTTTGACATTAGCCGAAAAAATTAACAGTTCTCAAAAATGAAACTCTCACAAAAGGGGTTTTGTGTTTCAAGCAGAATAAATTATAGTGTGATGTTATTAAAACACTTAGTTGTTAAGTTGCCAAGAAAATCCAGTATATTCACACAGACTCGAGGACCTGTCTCCATGCAAAGTAATTAAATTAGATTTATGGGCTGCATTACATCAGTGTTTGATAGTTCATTTTTCCTTTCTTCATATTTTGCCCTGCTTTATTAGAGCATGTGACAGATGGTAAAAATAGTGTGAAGTTTCTTGGCCCTGTGCTAAATCCCCTTTCGGTAGTATATCTCTCTTCTGTCAGTTCTCCCCAGCGATGATAAATTAACCTCTCTCTTTGTATCCCAAGTGTGGCAGTAAAGCTCTCTTTGACACAGCACTATCACTTTATCTTAATCTGTGCTGTTTCCAGGAGAGAGGGAGATGATGCAATAGCCACCATGAGTTTAAAGGGAAGATTTATTGTGTCAGAAAAAGGGAGGATGATTAATATAATATGCATCATTATATTTTTCATTTTGTCTCATTTGTCGCCTTCGCCTCATCCAATGCAAGGAGTTCACCATGGTGGGCCACCTCTGAGCTGCCTTTATTCAGAGCTGTATGAAGAGTGGGTCTGGAGACTGACAGGTATGGAGGGGGCTCCATCTTCACTACCCCACTTCCACCTGGCCCTCATGAAGAAGAAGGGTTTCTCTCTCTAGTGACAAAAGCTGGCTTTCTGCCTTGCCCAAAGGGAAGTAGCAACAACTGGATCTATATGGCACATGGATTTTCTTTGGGGAGGGAACATAAATAAGATCTTAGGGTACTATTTGAGGTGTGCACCCTTAGATTTAACTGGAGTTCAGGCCATGCAGTCTCTAGGATATATAGCTGGTGGGGTAGTAGGATATTCTTGTTATTGTTACTGTTGTTGGTGTTACTATGTTCTCCCTTACTGTTAATAAAGCTATATTCTTAAATTTCTTCTTAGCTATATGGAAACTGATGTTAATCATTCAGCTCAATAAGCCTTTACCAGCAAAGCTACAAACTGGCAGAGTGTCTGTCAGATGATGGATGGATGCATGCATGGATGGATGGATGGATGGATAGATGGATGGATGGATGGACAAGAGGCATTTGACAGCCTATTCTGCCCTCAGGATGCTTATATTCCAACCAGAGGGCCAAACACAGTATCACTCATCTTCCATGTCCTTCCAGAATGAAGATGCCATGGGTAAGATCCAAGACCCCACTAAAGGAAGACACCCAAGTCAAGAAAGACAGGTGCATGACAGATAAAATAAGCTTATTTAAAGGCATAATGAAAATGTATTAATTACACTGAAGGAATCTAGTACATCTCTCTCAGAGGGAATAATCCTTTTTACAAAATGAATGATCAGGTGATTACAACTCAACACCTATGCTGTGAAAAATCTGGATTTGGGAGTTGGCAAAATAGTTCACTTGGATTATGTACCTGCTTTGTATGTGGCATCTATCTATCTACATAGATGCCCAGAGTGGTGAAGCCCTGGCCATGACCAAAAAATGGTATTTTTCACTCTTTATTAAACTTAAATAACCCTATAAAATCCTAGCAGTTGACTAGTTGAAATATTCTCACTTGGTTTTTCTCAGACTCTGCAAGATGATCCAAGTGGAAAGAGATTCTAAGCTCATTGGATGAATTAACTCTTTTCCATCTTCTCTACGGATGATGCCTTCTTCCACCTACTGTAGGGTGGGTACCAGTCACCATGTTTTCTTTGTACTATGGGATAGCCCACATATGTCATAACTGATTGACTATACCAGTTGGAATAATTACCAATAATTTGAAATTGAGGCAGAATAATATCCAACGGGTTAGAAATGGAATGAGGGAATTCAAGGTGCAAAGGGCAGCTGTAAGCTGCTATAGAATGCAAAGATGCACTGCTAGGGCACATAGAAAGAACTAGGGCTAGAGGTATAATTATACAGAGAAGTGGAACCAAGAGACACACTATACTTCAGTTTAACATAACTTGTCTATATTCTCCAAATAAGCCCTCTTTCTTCTTTCCTTCCTTTTTCTTTTTTAATTTTTTACATACTTATTTATTTATTGGATAGAGATAGCCAGAAATCAAGTGGGAAGAGGTGATAGAGAAAGACAGAGAGACACCTGCAGTCCTGCTTCACTACTCCCAAAGCTTCCCATCTGCAGGTGGGGACCAAGGGCTTCAACCCAGGTCCTTGCACATTGTAACATGTGTGCTCAACCAGAGGCATCACTACCCAGCTCCCCCCCTTTTTAAAAAATTTATTGAGTAGCTGGGCATCATTTGAGAAGTTTGAGCAAAAGAGTGTCAAACTGATGGCTCTTATAAGTGGGAACTCAGACTATTAAACCATAACTTTAGAGCTAACTTCCTAACAAGTTAAACTAATAGTGAGATAGTATAGCCTTACAAAGCAAAAAGTTGTCAGTTATTCAAACAAAAGCTGAAATTAAGTTGCATGAGAAGAGAATCTTATGTTGAACAGAAGATAAAGTGTTTGGGCTCTTCCTAATGTACTAAAGGAGGGAAAGATATCAAAGTCAATCAACAAGAGAAAGAAAAGAAATATAAAGGTAAAGCCTGTGCTATTCAAATGGGTTTCATTCTTAAGGAGAAAAGACTTAAGGAGATGTAAAAACTGTTAGGGAATGTAAAAAAGTAGAACTGGAAGGGCAGAAATTCACCATAAAGTATATCATTACAATGACTTGGAAGTTGGCTCAGTGCTTGGAGTATTAGATCCTCAAGCGTGAAGTCCTGAGTTCGATCCCCAGCATGTCATGTGCCAGAGTAATACTTTGATTCTCTCTCTCTCTCTCATAAATATTTTAAATGTATATATATATATATATATTCACACAAAAAACTCACATATATATGCACTATGCACACACACACACACACACACACACACACACATACACATATGCATAGTGACATATATATCACTATGTCCTAGTTTAGATTGGGATGATCTGGACTCTTCTTTTTTTATATTTATTTATTTTTCCCTTTTGTTGCCTTTGTTATTTTTATTGTTGTTGTAGTTAGTGTTGTTGTTATTTATGATGTCACTGTTGGATAGGACAGAGAGAAATGGAGAGAGGAGAGGAAGACAGAGAGGGGGAAAGAAAGAGAAATACCTGCAGACGTGCTTCACCACCTGTGCAGCGACTCCCCTGCAGGTGGGGAGCCGGAGGCTTCAACCGGGATCCTTAAGCCAGTCCTTGGGCTTTACGCCACGTGCGCTTAAACCCCTGCCTGATTCTCGATCTGGACTCTTCTATCTAGTGCCTCATGAGACTCCCTTTGTAGACATAAAATAAACTATTTTCTCTTAGTGTAGATCATATTATATGTTCGGATCCTTGCAATTATGATATTCTTTTTAATTTTTATTTATATGAAGGAAATACTGACAAAAACCATAGGGTAAGAGGAGTACAACTCCACACAATTCCCACCACCAGAAGCTGAATATGGGCCCCAGATCAGATCAAATTGATGGGGTTTACAGGCAACAATATTTATACACCTTTCCCATATTTGGGAGCTACTCTCTTCCCTGATATAGCTTTCTGGTCCTTTTCCCAGCCATGACATACATCATCTCCCCAGTCAATGACGAATTTTAACACAGTTCGATTATATCTATACCTCTCTCCCGCAGAACTTCTGTTCCAGTTGCACTGACTTTTCTGTTGTCCCAGTCATGCTTTGCTTGTTTCTATAGCCTCACAAATTTTCAAGTTGATCCCTTCACCAGAAACACCCTGCGTTCTTCCAAGGCCTAGCTTCTCCTAACTCTTCCATCATGAACACAAATCCCATTCCACTAACAGTCTCCCTGGTGTCTCCTAGTCTATGGCACAACATTTAGCCTTTATTTAATTTTGAATTATGGTATGCTGCTATGTAAATCTGGTATCCTCAAAAAGACAGTTCCCTTTTATTAAACATTTTATATCTTTATATCTGCTTTATATCTTATTGCATTTCAACCACCAAGTTGCATACACTACCATGACACCATCCTGACTTCCCTGGGGAGAGGACCTCAACAATGTGTCCAGAAGTTTCACCTCTCCAGAGCCCTACCCCACTAGGGAAGCTATAAACAGGCTGGGAGTATGGATCAATCTGCCAACAGCCATATCCAGCGGAGAAGCAACTACAGAATCCAGACCTTCTACCTTCTACACCCCATAAAGAATTTTGGTCTATACTTCCAGAGAGGGATAAAGAATAGGGAAGCTTCCAATGGAGGGGATGGGACACAGAACTCTAGTGGTGGGAGCTGTATGGAATTGTACCCCTGCTATCTTACAATCTTCTTAAGTATTATTAAATATTGATAAAGAGGTTTTTTTAAAAGATAGTGAGCTTTGAGAAGGCTCTCATATGTCTTTGGGAATGTGATTTTATTTATTCCACTCTCAAAAGTCATTTTACTGGAGCACCTTTCCCAGTTTTGTCTGGGAGGTTGAGTGGAAGTATTACAGGAGAGATGCAACATAACTTAGTGCCTTTTATTGTTCTTTCCAACAATAAATTTCATCCTCACCATCATCAACAGGGCTGGTGACCTCACTTCCAGCAGGATGAAAGCATAAAGACATTGCCATGAGACATGGAAAAGGTAATGCCACTTACAGAAAGGCCAAAGTTATTGCTAACCAAAAAAAGAAGGGTCAAACTTGCAAAGATATGGGAGTGACAAGTATAAACCCAAACTTTGGATGAACTAAGCATCATTTCAACTTAATTTTGGAAAACTAAATATATGGAATACATTAGCTGACATTATTTTTGGCAGCAGACTTAACCATTCTAATCATGTTTTGCTCCAGTGAAATTTAAAATTAGTTTGCATTTCCTAAGCACACATCATCTGGGTGAGGGTTGAGGGAGAGGAAGGCAGAAGTGGATGCTAAAAGAAAGCTAGGTTGGAATTTAAAATGTTCCTGGAATCTGTTCAAGCCCACCTACAGGGGTGACACTTCACAAGCAGAAGAGCAGCCCTACAGTCTTTCTGTCTTTGTCTCTCTATCTCTTTCTTTCACCTCTATCAAAAAATAAAAAGAAAAAAGGAAAGGAAGGGGGGACCTGTCCTGGCATATGCTTCCTTAAGTGGATAGTCTATATTAAGATACATGGAGGCTGACTAAAAGTGAGTCTTTTGACCTAGGAGAATCCAGTGGTTGTAGTACTAATAGGTACTAGCCCACTTGCCCAAGAGAATTATACTGAAGGTGGCAATCTGGGGTAGGAGGGGGGACAGATACTATTTTTTCAGTCTCTATAATCTCTGGTGAAAAGAAACCAAAATTACTGCTTGATGGTAAATTTTCTTTACTTACTTAAAGATCAATCTATTATTCTCTGCTCAGGTGGAAGTGATACTAAATGACAGCAAAATCTATGGATTTTTTTGTTAGTTTAGGTTGTTTTATGTTTTTGTTTTTTGAGAGTTCAGTATGCTTTACTGGCATAATTTCTTTACCCTCAAACCAGATCTGGGAGGTGAGGGTAGCACAGGGCTTCTACTACTTAGATAACTTACATTCACCAAAAATATTTTCTGAAGATAATATAAAATTAAATTATTATTTGTGGGAACTGAAAAAAATACTTGTCATGCTTGCAATTCTTACTGAAACCCTGCTGGTTATATAGAATAACTCACTACCGGGAGTCAGGCAGTAGTGCAGTGGGTAAAGCGCACATGGTGCAAAGTGCAAGGACTGGCGTGAGGATCCCAGTCTGAGCCCCTGGCTCTCCACCTGCAGGGGGTTGCTTCACAGGTGGTGAAGCAGGTCTGCAAGTGTCTATCTTTCTCTACCTCTCTCTGTCTTCCACTTCTCTCTCCATTTCTCTCTGTCCTATTCAGCAATGGCAACATCATCATCAACAACAACAATAATAACTAAAACAATAAAAAAAAGAGGAAAAGAGTAATTCACTACCGTGTTTTTAAAAAAAAAAAATAGGAGGGTGGGAGCAGATGGTGGCTCACCCGGTAGAGCGTGCATGTTGTCATACATGAAGATTTAGGTTCAAGTCCCTGTCCTCACCTACAGAGAGGAAGCTGCATGACTGTTGGAACAATGCTACAGGTGTGTCTTCTTCTCTGTCTCTCTCCCCTATCTAAACAATGGCTACTAGGAACTGTGCAGTTATTCAGGTACTGAGTCTCAGTGACAACCCTGATTGGAAGATGGGGCAAGTTAAGTCACAAAAAGATTAAGTGACTTGAATATAGTCACATAGGTTGAATGCAATTGATCTATGGTTAGAGTATAATGTTCTGCCCCCAGGGCATGCACCTATCTGATGCTGTTACCATTCAAGAAATATGGACTGCTTTGGACTGGAAAACTGAACATTTAGAGTTCACTCTTCAGTTCCCTAAAAGAAAGCTGGAAGTGAAAGAATGTAAGCATGGTCCACCAACCAAACTACAGTGTTATCAGCTAAACTGGTCCATATGTTCTAAGAGACTGTCATTGACAAGCAGCATCCTTAATGGGGGCACAACTCGCTGGGCCACCCAAAGGAATGAAGGAACTGGCAAGTGTTCTGGCCTGAAAACCAAGAACAGCTACTCACATAGCTCAGTAGCCAATATGGAAGCATGCAAACTCATATATTCTGACTATTATCTTCATTCAAGTCTACCTCTACTGAGTCATTGGGAATCTATGAATCCACCCTAAGTAGAAGTTACTGGAGGGCTGAGAAAAGATCATCAAAGAGGACTCTAGTTAAAGACGTAAGATCATGCATAATCAAGATAATATTTAAAAGGACTGTCTAGAGGGCTGGGAAATAGGGCACCTGGGAAAGCACACACTAGGACCCAGATTCAAGTCCCCAGTCCTGACTTCCGCTAGTGGGGGGGGGGGACTTTACAAGTGGTGAAGCAGTGCTATAGGTGTCCCTTTTTTCACTCTCTCTCTCTCAAATCCCCTCTTCCCTCTCAATTTATCTCAGTCCTATCAAATAGATTAAAGAAAAGGGGGGGGGATGGCTGCCAGGAGCAGTTAATTCATCATGCAGGAACCAAGTCCCAGCAATAAGTCTGGTGGCAGTAAAAATAAAATAATAAAGTTAAATAGGACTGTTTAAAAGAGAAAAGTTTAGTGGTGTGTCAGCCAGGGTTCTCCAGAGGAAGAGTCAACAGGAAATATATATGTGTGCATGTTATTTTTTTAAAGTGGATCCAGAATATGTAGTGACTCAAAACACACACACACACACACACACACACACACACATATATATATATATATATACACACACACACATATATATATATATATTACTGAAAATGAAATTAGAATAGAAGATCACAATTTAAATTCTTTTTATTTTATGTTTTTTATTGGGAACAATAGCAGTTTATAATAAATAAGTTGTTGGTACATGTATAACACATCACAATTTTCTGTCTTTTTTTCATTAGGAGTATAAATTCTCACTGCTTTCACCCCTTAGATGAGCACTATAGTTCTCCCATAGTCTTATATATGTCTTGATTTTTTTCGTTCACATTCATATGTTCAGTTCCCTATATTCTGCATATGAGTGAAACCATGCCACAGTTGTCCTTTACCTATTTGCCCACTTCACAAAGTATAATCTTCTCTATTTCCACCAATCTTACCCCAAAAAACACAATATTGTCTTGTGTTTATCTTGATCATTGTGCAGCCACAATATATCCTGTACATATGTATAACATTTTATGGAACATACATGATATATGATACATAAAAACATTTATGTGTATATTATAAAATAAAGATCAATATTAAGGAACTCATATAATTGGGTAGGCTTGCTAGGTGGAAGTCTGTAGTAGACTAGTCTAGCATATCAGAAACTAAAATAAAAGTTAATGCTATAATCTTGAGGTAAAACATCTTTCCATGGGATCCAGAGGATACTGTAGTAGTTATACAAAATACTTTCATGCCTGAGATTCCAAGATCATTGATTCAATCCCTGACACCATCATAAGTCAGAGTCAAGCAGTACTTTGATAAAACAAAACAAAATAAAACTTTTTCCCAAAAATGTTTATTTATTTTCTGTTAAGGTCTTCAAACTAACTGAACAAAGTCCACCACATTATCATTAGTAATCTTCTTTAGAGAAAAACAACTGACTGTAGATATGAATTATTGTTCATCTTGAAAATATCCCCATAATAACACTTAGATTACAGTTTAGTAAAATCACTGGGTGCCATTTTCTGGCCAAGTGGACACATAAAACTACCCATCATGGCAGAATTGCCCTCACTCATTTCATTTTTTTTCATTCCATAATTATACATATATATATATGTATCTTACATAGTTGTAAAAACTGTATTTATTACTTTAATTATACATACACTACATAGTCATTATAGAAAATTTGTATACATAAAAATTTGTCATTCTAATTTCTTATGTGTAATTTGTAAGCTCTTTTTCATGTTTATAAGGCTCTCTCTTCCATAGCACTATGGGCACCATAAGAGCAGAAGACCTTATCTTATTCACCTTTCATGCTTATTATTAATTATGGTGCCTGGTACATACTAGGTACTCAATAAATACTGGTTGAAATAATAGGTTTTGTTACACAGTACAAGGATTTCTTATTTGCAATAGTTATATAATAGACAAAAAATTAGCAAAACTACTTTAGCTTGTCACCTCTCATTACCTCTGAATCTTTGTACCTATTTTTGTCCATACACATACACTTCCTTTCATTTGAATAATTCAATAAAGTCTATTTATTTATATACATTCTCCATGAGGGTGTCTTGACCTATGACAATCATACTGATTAATCAAAGTAGTAATTAGTTGAAAGAAAAGTATGTGGATCAAAGTGATTACTTGAGGGTGGGACAGACAGCATAATGATTATACAAAAAGACTTTTATGTTTGAGGCTCCAAAGTCCCAGTTTTAATTCCCAGCATCCCTATAAGCCAGACTTAAACAATGTTCTCTGTCTCTCTCTCTCTGTGTGTGTCTCTCTTTCTCAATCTTTCTCTCTGTATCTCTTTTTCTCTCTCTCATTAAAAATTAAAACAAATAAAATATAAAAAAACATGTGATTAGTTAAAAGATCCATTTGTACTAGAATAACAGTTTCATAATAATAGTTAGTAATCATAAAGATCTTTACAAAACTGCCCACAACAAAAGCTTCTTCTTCTTCTAGCGCTTGCCCTTCTTCCGTAGCCAGTCAACAGCGTCAGGTTGAGCCTGATGTCTGCTTGTTGCTGGCTTTGAAAGTGACTGGGATCCATGTGGATTCAGTTGGCTAGGAAGGATCGTCAGTTTCCCCAATAAATGGGTACTCACGGGATGCACCACGAGAAGGTCGATCCAATGCATCCCAACAAAAGCTGAGCTTTATTCATTCATGTATGACAGATTTTTGCCTACTTTCCTCAGCCCCACTGGTGCCCTTTATGATAATGGAGCTGGAAGTCAGCAAAGTCCATTTCTCAGGCTCCTTCTGCATTTGTCTTCCTGTTAGGTTGTGCTAGACTAGCAGGGAAATCAAGAAATTAGAGGAAGGAAAGTAAATGTTTTTCCTTCTCTGTTCCTACTTCCTTTTATTTCCTTCCTTCATCTGGTAGCATTTGATCCATTATTGTAACTTCCAAAAGTGTCATTCATTCTCTATGGTCTTTGGTTCTGGAAACCCCATTACTTTCCTGTTGTCCACTAGTCCCAGAAAATGTCAAAATCATTTCCACCACTCTCTCTGGTTTTTCACTTTCTAAAATCTTTATAACCTATTCCCTGTATTGAATATCCTATTTGAAATGCTTACATGGGTTCCCCTTTACTAAGTAAGCTAACCCCTAGGAATTTTTCATGAAGAATTGTTCACTTGATTTTGTTCCCTTTGGCCTCAAAAATACAGCTTAAAGGGTACAAATTACTCTATTTTCAAGATACCACTACATAACTACACTAATTGTGTATCTTTCCTATATTCTGTGATGTTTTAACATTTTAACGTTAAGCTAGGGAGAGGTTGTACCCTTGACTTAGGAGGAAGATTCTCATAGGAAACCAACCAATTTCAAGTCCATAGTTCCAACTACCCTCCTTCTAATATATTCAAGCCAGCATTTCCCCTGACCTAAGTATCCCAAGGTTAGGTAACAAGCAGTCAAGAGACCACCCATATACCTAAGGCCAAAACAGAGTATTCAGACTAGTCAGTCCTCTTCTATTTCCTCCTCTTTGTCATGACTCTTCCATGGAAACTCCAAGAAAGTATCTGACTCTGATTTTTCTCCTCCTTCTCATTTTCTGCCATCTAATCAAAATATGTTCCTTTCCCTGGGACCCTGTATGGCAAGGATTGCATGCAATATTGACTTGTTCCTCCCAAACCTCATTCTCATTTCCTCATGTGACCACAGGCTTAATCATGCCACATCCTACACCCACATGTGTAGAACAATAACAATATCTCCTTAATTCTAGTCTTTATATGACTCGTACCCTGAGGGACTTTAATAGGTGTTCATTTAAGATACATTTCAGGGTCAAATAAATAGAAGCTGAGTTAAAGTTAAAAAAAAAAAAAAAAGAAACTCTTTTCTGAAGGTCTTCTTAAACCTTTTAATATAGTGATGTGCCTTTCAAAATACCCGGTCCTCAACTTTTTTAAATCAGTGGTCTTTTATAATAAAAGTAATAATAAATTTTCAAATATAACTTGTGTATCTTAAATCAATAGAAGCTAAACATATTATATTAAACATAGGCCTTAAATATATAAATGTTTGTATATACATATACATCTATATATCTGACAGTTTGCTTGCCTGAAAAAGGATGCCCCCCCTTTTGTTAATGATTGCAAAGAACTCAAAACATAAGGTGAAACTTGGGCTGGGTATGGTGTACTGCACCAAAGCAAAGGACTCTGGGGAAGGAGGGAAAGAGATGGGACGGAGGGGCTCTGGGCTCCTCATATATGATGGTGGGAAAGAACATATGGTGGGATAGACAGTGTTTCATAGACAGCTATTATGGTAATATGAGAGGTTGTATTAGGGTGTCAACAACTGTACTGTAAATCATTACCCACCCCCCAATAAAGGGAAGGAAAAAATATTGCAGAGGTCTCACTAAAATCTGTTGCTCACACACAAACAAACCCGTTCAGCAATAGCAGCCAATCCTGACCACTAGTGTCATTCCAAGGACTTCCTAGCAAGCCTCATTTCCTCTCTACTTGGATAAATGGGCATCTTCATCTGTAACAATACTTTAAAAAGTCCTTTCATGAAGGACATGTCAAATGTTAATGCTTACCAAATTCATGCTTTGTAGTAAGAGCTCAGTACTACACAGAGCACCAAACCTATTGATATATAACCATGTCAGAGAAGCCACAGGGTTACCAGATTTAAGTTCTTCTTTCCTGAGAGCTCACCCTTTACTAAAGGAATAGGTGTTACCCAGGGAAAGTTTTCCTCTGCCCTCATCCCCAGCTGTAAGAAATAGACAGTCAAGTCTCAGACTTGATTTACTCACTATAAACAGGACAGTTTTTGAAGTATGAAATAGTTACCTTTTAATTTCGTTTTCATTCTTTTCTCAGGAAATTAAAAAGGGGGGTAGTTGTAAGAATGGTAGCAAAACTATAAAAAGGAAATTCATACTCCCAGAGCTTATGCAAATGTTCATTTATAAGGAGGCACACCTGAAACTTATGCTATGATGCAAATCCACTTCGGAGGGGGGGTGGTATTTTAAGATAAAGAGAGAAGGAGGGTGGGGGAGGAGTCATAGAAACTCAAGAAGCTAAACATTAGGGCAGCAGGGCCTCAAAGGGCCTCACAGAAACTGAAACAGAGAACTAAGAAGGCATCTTGGGCTAAGCAAAAAGTGTTCTCTCTCTTTTCCACCTTTTCTCTCTCTTCCCTCTCTTCCCCTCTTCCTTATTTGTCACCCTCACTAGCCTTCTTCCTCCTTCCTCAACTATATCTCCTCCCTTCTAAAGTTACTTGACTTCCTCTCCAGCCTGTCCTGCTGTTTCACTTCAGTGTGCCCATGGATTACAATGGCTACTCAGCCTCAATTTGGCCTAACTTTCTCCAGTCTTTCCTAGTTGTTGGGCCTTCCAGTTCTATTGTTTCTTGATTTCTGGAAGTGGTTTCACTTCTCTCTGCCCTCACCAAAATGCTGACAGTGAGCTGTGTGAAAATAAAGTCTCTCAGACCAGAAAGCAGTATTTTTTTTCTCTGAATAAAAATATTCTGAACACTAGGTAAGGGGAAGGTTTTAGACACCCTTTTCATCAATAAAGATTGTTTACCCTGCCTTTCTGACAAAAGTGTGCTTGCCATTCAAACTTAAAATGTCTTATTGGATGCATGTACAAACTATTGTACTTACTGTCGAATGTAAAACATTAATTCCCCAATAAAGACATTTTTTTTAAAAAAAAAGCCTTATTGCTACAGTCTGCTCCCCTCCCCACCTCTCTGCCAACAGCAGCTTCTCTAAGGTATCTGCTCTCTTGGATCCTCCACCTGGCCTGCCATCTTTCTCTTTTATTTGTATATGTACCTATGCTGCTCCCTCTTCCTGTGTAACTTCCAGGCATCCTTAAGATTGCAAACCAGTTATCATAACATACTATATAAAATGGTTAAACCAATAAGAAGAAATATTGGAGAAAGTTCTCAGCTCTTTTGTCCTGAAGAAATAATATATGCATTATTGGCTTACCAGAAGAAGGGCAGGGAGGGCAAGAAAGTGTTCTTCAGGACAAAAGAGCTGAGAACTTCTCTAGTCTAGGCAACATCAAAGACTTAGGTTCAAAAAGCCCAGAGGGTCCCAAACAGAATTAACCCAGACTTAAAGACACCAAGAGACATCATATCTAGATTGGAAAGTAATAAGGATAAAGAAAAGATCCTGAAGGCTGTAACAGAAAAACAAAGAGTCACCTACTTAAGAAAACCCAAACACTACAGACCAGAAGAGAATGACAAGATATCTATTGAGTGCTCAATGAGAAAGGCTTTCAACCAAGACTACTGTATCCTGCTAGACTGTCATTCAGACTAGACGGAGGCATCAAAACAATCTCAGACAAGCAACAGTTGAAAGAATCAACTATCACCAAGCCTGCCCTGAAAGAAGTTCTGAAAGGTCTCCTATAAAGAGTTACACCACCATAAATATGCCAACTATCAGAACACTCTAAAAATTTACAAGATTGGGGTTAAAATTTCTTCAATCCTTGATATCAATAAATGTCAATGGCCTGAATTTACCTACTAAAAGGCACAGAGTAGAAAGATGGATCAGAAAACACAATCCAACAATATGCTGTCTACAGGAAACCCACCTAACTCAAGAAGACAAACACAGACTCAAAGTGAAAGGATGGAAAACTATCATACAAGCCAATGGCCCACCAAAAAGGGCAGGAACAGCTATTCTCATATCTGACATGAAAGACTTTAAAATAAATAAAATTTAAAACAATAGGGAAGGACACTACTTAATGCTCAGAGGATCAGTCAATCAAGAGGACTTAACAATTGTTAACATCTATGCACCCAATGAAAAGCCATGTAAATACCTCAAACATCTACTGAAAGAGCTACAGCAATATATTAACAGCAATACAATCATAGCTGGGGACTTCAACACCCCACTCTCTCAACTTGACATATCATCCAGGCAGAACATCAATAAAGACATGAGGGAGCTAAATGAGGAGATAGATAAACTAGAACCATTGGACATTTTCAGAGTCATTCATCCCAAAAAACTGGAATACACATTCTACTCAAGTCCACATGAGTGATTCTCAAGGATAGACCATATGTTAAGCCACAAAGGCAGCATCAGCAAATTCAAGAGCATTGCTATCATCCCAAGCATCTTCTCAGACCACAGTGGAACTAAACTAACTTAACATTCAACAAAAGATTATTAATAGTCCCAAAATGTGGAAGCTCAACAGTAAACTACTTAACAACTATTTGGTCAAAGAGGAAATAAAGGAAGAAATCAAAATGCTTCAAGAGTTAAATGAAAATGAAGACACAAGCTATCAAAATATTTGGAACACAGAGAAGGCAGTACGAAGAGGGAAGTTCATAGCTGTACAACCATACATTAGGAAACAAGAAAAAGCACAAAGAAACAGCCTGATTGCACATCTTAAAGACTTAGAAGAAGAAGAAGAAGAACAAAGAAACCCTAAAGCAACCAGAAGGACAGAAATCACTAAAGTTAGGGCAGAAATAAATACTATTGAAAACAAGAAAACCATACAAAAGATCTACAAAAGTAAATGTTGTTTCTTTCAAAGAGTGAACAAAATCGACAAACCTTTAGCCAGACTCACAGAACAAAAAAGGGAGAAGACACAAATAAATTGGATTGTAAATGAAAGAGGACATATCACATCAGACACTGCAGAAATTCAACATATCATGTGAGACTTCTATGAACAACTATATGCCACCAAGCTAGAGACCCTAGAAGAAATGGAGAATTTCCTCCATACCTACAAACTTCCAAAATTAAGTAAAGAGGAACTAGATAACATGAGCAGGCCCATCACAGCTAACGAAATTAAAACTGTTCTCAAAATCCTTCCAAAGAATTAAAGCCCTGGGCCAGATGGTTTTACAGATGAGTTCTACAAAACCTTCAAAGAAGAACTAATACCTCTACATTTAAAACTCTTCCAAAAAGACTGAAGATACTGGAATACTCCCTGCCAGCTTCTATGAAGGCAACATCACTCTGATACCAAAAGCAGACAGGAACACAACCAAAAAAGAGAACTACTGACCAATATCTCTGGTGAACATAGACTCTAAAATATTGAACAAGACCCTGGCCAATAGGATACAGCAGTATATTAAAAATATTGTTCATCATGACCACGTGGGGTTTATCCCAGTCATGCAAGTTTGTTTTTATATACATAAATCAATCAACATGATCTACCACATTAACAAAAGCAAGACCAGAAACCACATGGTCATATGCAGAGAAAACCTTTGACAAATTACAACATCCCTTTGTGATCAAAACACTACAAAAAATGGGAATAGATGGAAAATTCCAGAAGATAGTTGAGTCTATATAGAGCAAACCTACAGCCAACATCATACTCAATGGTGAAAAACTGAAAGCATTTCCCAACAGATCAGTTACTATACAGGGCTGCCCACTATCACCATTATTATTCAACATAGAGTTGGAAGTTCTTGCCATAGCAATCAGGAAGGAGCAAGGAATTCAAAGGATACAGATTGGAAGAGAAGAAGTCAAACTCTCCCTATTTGCAAATGACATGATACTATACATAGAAAACCCTGAGGAATTCAGCAAGAAGCTTTTGGATATCATCAGGCAATATAGTAAGGTGTCAGGCTACAAAATTAACATTCAAAAGTCAGTGGCATTCCTCTATGCAAACCCTAAATTAGAAGAAAATGAAATCCAGAAATCAATTCCTCTTACTATAACAACAGAAACAATGAAATATCTAGGAATAAACCTAACCAAAGAAGTGAAAGACTTATATACTGAAAATTATGAATCACTACTCAAGGAAATAGAAAAAGACACAAATTGGGAGTCAGGCGGTAGCATAGCTGGTTAATCACACATAGCGCAAAGCTCAAGGACTGGCATAAGGATCCTGGTTCGAGCCCACAGTTCCCCACCAGTAGGGGATTAGCTTCACAGGAAGTGAAGCAGGTCTGCAGGTGTCTATCTTTCTCTCCCTCTCTCTGTCTTCCATTCCTCTCTCCATTTCTCTCTGTCCTATCTAACAATGACAACAACAATAACAACAACAATAATAACTACAACAACAATGAAAAAGAATAAGGGCAACAAAAGGGAAAATAAATAAAAATAAAAAAGAAAAAGACACAAAGAAGTAGAAAGATATTTCATGTTCATGGGTTAGAAGAATTAAATCAGCAAAATGAATATACTACCCAGAGCCATATATAAATTTAATGCTATCTCCATCAAGATCCCAACCATATTTTTTAAGAGAATAGAACAAATGCTACAAATGTTTATATGGAACTAGAAAAGACCTAGAATTGCCAAAAACAATCTTCAGAAGAAAGAACAGAACTGAAGGCATCACACTCCCAGATTTCAAATTGTAATATATGGCCATTGTAATCAGAACTGCTTGGTACTGGAACATGAATAGACACACTGACCAGTGGAATAGAATTGAGAGCCCAGAAGTAAACCCCCACACCAATGAACATCTAATCTTTGACAAATGTGCCCAGACTATTAAATGGGGAAAGCAGAGTCTCTTCAACAAATGGTGTTGGAAACAATGGGCTGAAACATGCAGAAGAATGAAACTGAACCACTATATTTCACCAAATACAAAAGTAAATTCCAAGTGGATCAAGGACTTGGATGTTAGACCAGAAGCTATCATATACTTAGAGGAAATATTGGCAGAACTCTTTTCCGCCTAAATTTCAAAGACATCTTCAATGAAACGAATCCAATTACAAAGAAGACTAAGGTAAGCACAAACATATGGGACTACATCACATTTAAAAGCTTCTGTACAGCAAAAGAAACTAATACTCAAACCAAGAGACCCCTCACAGAATGGGAGAAGATTTTTACATGCCATACATCAGACAAGACACTAATAACCAGAATATATAAAGAGCTTGTCAGACTCAACAACAAGAAATCAGATAACCCCATCCAAAAATTAGGGGAGGACTTGGACAGAATATTCACCACAGAAGAGATCCAAAAGGCCGAGAAACACATGAAAAAATGCTGCAAGTCTTTGATTGTCAGAGAAATGCAAATAAAGACAACAATGAGATACCACTTCACTCCTGTGAGAATGTCATACATCAGAAAAGGTAACAGCAGCAAATGCTGGAGAGGTTGTGGGGTCAAAGGAACCATCCTGTACTGCTGGTGGGAATGTCAATTGGTCCAACCTCTGTGGAGAACAGTCTGGAGAACTCTCAGAAGACTAGAAATGGACCAACCCTATGACCCTGCAATTCCTTTCCTGGCGATATATCCTAAGGAACCCAACACACCCATCCAAAAAGATCTGTGTACACATATGTTCTTAGCAGCACAATTTGTAATAGCCAAAACCTGGAAGCAATCCAGGTGTCCAACAACAGATGAATGGCTAAGCAAGTTGTGGTATATATACACAATGGAATACTACTCAGCTATTAAAAATGGTGACTTCACCGTTTTCAGCGGATCTTGAATGGACCTTGAAAAATTCATGTTGTGAATCCGGCAGTAGCGTGGTGGGTTAAGCGCAGGTGGTGCAAAGCACAAGGATGGGCGGAAGGATCCCTGTTCGAGCCCCGGCTCCCCACCTGCAGGGGAGTCGCTTCACAGGCGGTGAAGCAGGTCTGCAGGTGCCTATCTTTCTCTCCTCCTGCCTTCCTTTCCTCTCTCCATTTATCTCTGTCTTATCCAACAACAACAACATCAATAACTACAACAATAAAACAACAAGGGCAACAAAAGGGAATAAATAAATAATAAAATATTTTTTTAAAAAAAAGAAAAATTCATGTTAAGTGAAATAAGTCAGAAACAGAAGGATGAATATGGGATGATCTCACTCTCAGTCAGAAGTTGAAAAACAAGATCAGAAGAGAAAACACAAGTAGAACCTGAACTGGAATTGGTGTATTGCACCAAAGTAAAAGACTCTGGGGTGTGTGGGCGGGGGGGAGAATACAGGTCCAGAAAGGATGACAGAGCACCTAGTGGGGGTTGTATTGTTGTATGGAAAACTGGGAAATGTTATGCATGTACAAACTATTGTATTTACTGTCAAATGTAAAACATTAATTTCCCAATAAAGAAATTAAAAATAAAAAAGAGGTGGAGCAGTGGATAAAGTATAATCTGGTTCCCTTTCTGTCCTTCTCTCTTTCATTAGTGAATAAATAAATGTTTTACAAATTTAATTAAAGTCTGTGCAGATGACTCTATTTTTATATTTCCCTCCTCACACTGGCAATTTTTCTTTAAATGTCAGTCTTCTACAGTAGAATTTTCTCACATAGAATCAGAGTAGTGGCCTCTGCAGACTTGAGGGTCACCATTTAATCACCTTGTGCTTAAAATTATGTGACATTTTCTCCTCATATGTCTTATTTCAATTTGTTGCTTCTAGAATTGTAGGCAGAACATTAATTACTCACATTTTACAAGAAAATAAACTAAAACTCTATGAAGCTCTCTTTTCCAAAATCTGCATTTTAATGAGTTATTAGAATCAAACTCATACCCAGCTATTTGACTACAAACCCCACATTCATCACTCCACACATAGATCTCCTCAGAGGTTAGCATTTCATTCAGGTTTTCCATTTAGAGGAGACAGAAAGCCTGCTAGAGTTAAGAAAGCAAGAGTAAAGTTGTACCCCCCAGGGAAGGTGACTACAATAATGCCTGGTCCCCAAAAATACCATACTTTCAGGAAACTCTCTCTCCACCTCTGTTTCTCGGGTTCTCTATGTTGGCTTCATGGTCTCCTTCTGCAGATTCTTTTTACCTTGTGGTAGAGTACATGGCCTTCAGGATCCCAAATAAACATTCTAACAGCTTTTCCTTACCAATCCAAGCAAGGACAAGAGAAATTCTCTCTCACTGCCCTGAGGTTCAGTTTCTAAATTAATCAAGATGGTCATATCCCCCATCCTATCTTGGTTACAAGTCCAGAGCCTTGTAACTAACCAATTACTCTATCCAGATACTGTATTAGTTGAGTTATTAGATGTTATTGTCACTTGTGTACTGGAGGGCAGTGTTCAAAGGTCAATCCACCTCACAAATGTCATGAATACTTACAAATTTCTCTTATGTTTCACATAAAAACATTGGTTATTAATAGTTGATGGTTATCAATAGTATGATGGTTATTATAGTTGCATGTTATGAAAATTAATCACATTCCAGCTTGATAAGAGGGATAGCAGCTGGTTGTAGTTGCCCAAAAGACTACAGTTCAAATCCCAGTGTTGTTCATAACTACTGCGTGACCTTAAGGCTATGGAGAGAGTATAATAGCTATAGAAATAACTTTTATGCCTGAGGATCTAAGGTCTTAGATCCAATCTCTAGCAACACCACAAGCCAAAGCTGAATAGTGCTCTAATATCTCTCTCCCTCTTTATCTTTCTCTCCCTTTCATTAAAATAAATAAAACAACTGTGTGACATTGATAACACATTATCAAGAATGATAAAACATTTATTCTTCTCTTAAGCAATATATATTTAACTTGGCAACTAATAAGCACTCATTGATCAAAGCTCTCTTTTAATACATGTACTTTCTCTTTCTTTATTTCTAACTGCTCAGGAAGCTTCATTCCCAGCCAGGATTTCATAGCATCCCCAGAAATATCTTGGGATATTTCAGAATTTGCCACATGGTCTCAAATATTTTTAATAAAATTAGATTTATTTCCTTTCACTTAGAAAAGCAATTCTGTTCACGCAACTCTTAAGAAAGAAGGCATGAATTTAAGCAGTGAGAGTTAAGCAAACAAGAGGAATTGCTACAGGCTTAATTGTGTTGCTCCCAAAACTCATATTTTTGGAGACATAATACCCAATATTCAGAACTGTATTGGGAAAGAAGACTTTTAAATAGATTACTGGGGTTAAATAATGTCCTATGTATAGGCTCTAGGAAAAAATAACTGGTGACCATATAAGAAGAGCCGACATAAAGGGGATGTTACAGAGGTGCAACCACAGAAAGATTCAAAAAGAAGATGGCCATCTGCAAGCCAAGGATAGTGACCTGAAAGGAAACCAACTCTTGATTTTAAGACTCACTGCCTCCAGAACTATAAGAAAATACTTTTTTGTTGTGTAAGTCACTTGGTCTGTGATGTTTTGTTTAAGAAACTAAAATAAGGTCACCTCCTTAAAAATTCAGGGTCTCTATATTTGATCAAGAAGTCCATTTTAGATTAGAGATATCTCACAGCACCTGCTTTGCCATGATTACAGCACAGATTTAAGCCCCAACACTACATGTGTGTGTGGGTGGGTGGTGTTATTGCAATGGGGAGTACCAAAGTGACCCTTAAAGACAAATTCACATATATACAAATCCCAAGTTCCTCACAAAGACAAAAAGTTCATTTCTGTGCAAGCTCTATCATAATGAGATAGACTTCTACTCCTGCCCCCCCATCCCCACTACTCCATTTCAAAATCTTTAACTACAGGAAAAAGATCACTAAGGGCAAAAAATGTTATTGTTCTACATGTTGTTCTCCTCCATGCAAAGACAAGATCACCCACACACAGAAGTCTTTGAAGCTGCAATAAGAGGAACTACTTCAAGAAGAATGGGGAAAACCAACTGAAAATGAGGATGGGACCAAATTGGGGTTTCTTTCTTTTATTCACTTACTCATACTTCAAAGGTTTACTGAGTCTTGAATTTGTGCTAAAACCTTGTTTCAAATATGAGCACATGACAGAATATAGTCCTTCTTTGAATCTATATTATTAAGCAAATGAAAGCATTACATACAGTGATAAGTAGTACTAAAAAAAAAAGCAGAACAGAGATGAAGTAGCTGAAGAGGTTACTTTAGGGTAGAGAATTAGGAGGTTCTTGATTGAGATAGTCAGACATGTAAGGGCCTGTCTAAGGGAAAGGCAAATGTAAAACCCTTAGAGTGTGTGAGAGAGTTGAGACACTATGTTCTGTAGTTTCATGATGTAGGGGAAAGTTCATGGTGTTAAGATCATGCATTCATTGTGGAGGGTATTTAAGGTCTTTTGGTAGGAAGATATATACCTATTGGCACATTGTTTATATTGAGGCATAACAGAAAGCAGTTATCCTCAACTAGGAAATCAATGTGGAAGAGTGGAGAAAATTCCAAATTGGGCATCAGGAGAGACCTCAATTTACCTTATCAGACCAATGAACTTTTTTGGTCTTTGGTTCTTTTTATTTTTTTTAAACCTCATTAGTTGTTGTGACCCCAACAAGAGTTTGGGACTATTAGCATACAAAGTCACCCTGAGGAGGTGCTTCAGAGAAGGGGATGTATCAAAGCAAGGGACTTTGAGCAGGTCACTCTCTTTGGCTGCTGCTTCTTCTCCTGGTCAGAAGCATCTCTATGGAGGTGTGCCAGGTATCCGCCATGCCTACTTCTCCTGAGAAGTGAGCACATGTGACTCTGCTGGCCAGTAAACTTTTAGACCCCTCTACAGCAATTAACAACCTTTACCAGAGCTGATAATTGTTTATCTTATGGGACTAAACTTTTATTGACACCTGCAGACCTGCTTCACCACCTGTGAAGCGTCTCCCCTGCAGGTGGGGATCTGGGGGCTTGAATCAGGATCCTTATGCTGGTCCTTGCACTTTGTGCTACCTGCGCTTAACCTGCTGCACTACTGCCCGACTCCTGGGACTAAACTTTTGATAACTATACTCAGACTTTGTGGACCCAGTGTACTCTTAACCCTTGATAATAAGTGCTTATTTTGCCTTTTACCTGTTTCACCCTAATAAATCTTGTATTGTTTAAACCAGTTCCCAACTCCCCACTGTGAAGCCTTTTATTCACCACAGCAGCCCCCACAAACCCCTTTTTAAGTTAAATAACAACAATCAGTAAAGTGGAAAAGTACAACATGATACCAACTTTAAAGGTTTTGATGATAAGGACCAGGGAAGTCGCTTGACAGCAAAGCGTTCAATCCCTGATACTATATAAACACAAGAAGATAAAATCAAACGAAGGTTTGGGTAAGAATTACATATTCAGAATGTATAAAATTTTCTCTTTGGCATGATATTTGGTGTGTTATGTGTTCAAAACCAAGGAGCAATGATGTTGTGTTAAACAGCCACTAAAATGGCCAAAATCCAGAGCAAAAATACCACCAAATGCTGGCAAGGATGAGGGGAAGCAAAAACTCTCATGACTTCTGATGGGAATGAAGAATGGTACAGCCACATCAAAAAGACAATCTGGAAGTTTATTTCCATGCCATATTCTCACCATACTAATGCAGAAGCCTTGATTCTTGCAGTGTACCCAAAAGAATTAAAAATATGCCCACTCAAAAACCTGCACACAGATGTCTACCACAGCCTTAGTCACAATTCCCCAAAGCCTGAAAGAAACCAAGACATACTTCACTAGGTGAATGAGTAAATAAATTGTGACACAAGCAGACAATGTATTATTATTCAGTGCTAAGTTAAAAGGGCTATCAAGCCATGAAAAGATATAGAAGAACCTTAAATAAATATAACTAAGTGAAAGAAACTATCTGAAAAGATAGCACAATGCATGATTCCAACTCTATGACAATCTGAAAGGCAAAACTATGGTGACAATAATAAGATTAGTAGTCCTTGGGAGACACAGAAGATGTTTGAAACAGTGAAAATACTCTCTATGCTAATACTGGATTGCTGGAAAAGTCATAATGTATTTTTCTGAGAAAAAAAAATGCTTCATGACCTGTTGGTCTATTTACTTAATCATTGTTTTGTCTGAGACCCACCCTGTCTTCAGGGCACTAGTTTAATCCCCACTGGTTTGCACTCTCTTTTTGCTCCACCCCCTCTCCTAGTCACATCCTGTTTTCCACCCAACCACTTCCTTCCTGGAAACTATAAATGCAGATTCTTTTCTCAATAAACATTGCACTGCTTCCCAGCTCAGCCATGAGTCCCTGGTCATCTGTCTCCTGCCCATGGAGCTAGCCAGGCAATGACCTTTCTAACAATCCAGTATAATGGTGTATACTTGTCTAGATCTGTTTTCCAAACCTACAGAATGTACATCATTCAGGGTTAACCCAAATGGTATGTCGATATTGGGAGGAGGGAGTATGGAAATCTCTATACATTACTCTCAATTTTTCTGTGAACCCACAACTATTTTAAGAAAAAATAAATCTAAAAAAAAAAATCATTTGAGCTAATATCATTTATAGCATAGGTATTATGAGACCTTGGGCCAATTTAGGGATATCTACTTATAGAAGTACCTGTCTTGAGCCTTGTTCCTGGACCCCTGGTTGTACATTAAACAAGTAAAATCAACTGATGCCCACAATCTTTTCAACTGAGATTGCTACCTTTAGGTGAGATGGTACTGAGTCCAGACAGACAAGGTGAAGTTCATTTCAACAAGACTCAGGATAAGAGCAGCACCAGAGAAGTCTTCCAGCACAGGACATTAAGAAAGTATCTAGAAATCCACAGTTTTCATCAGAGTCATTCAGAGACTCTAGGAAAACAGTGCTGTGCCACAATGCAACCATTAGCCACACCTAATATATTGATCAGGCCACTTCATTAGTCCTTAGAATTTTCATCATCCATCTTACCATTGTGTATAATCTCTTGGCATCATGTATTAGACGGATGAAGACAGGAAGGGGATGAACACTGTGAGTGCTTCCCTGCTCCCTGAACTATTACCCCTATTCATTAGTTCTATGCTTTTTTTATTCCTGAGGAAGCAGACATAATGAACACCAACCTTGATGATAAAGCAGAGAGCTGAGTATGGAAGAAACCTTATATAATTCCTGTTTCCATTGGTTCCATCCTCTTAATATTAAGAAGGAAATAGACAGAAAGAGAAATAGAAAAAAAGAAATAAAAATAAAAGAAGAGATGGGGCTGGGCAGTGGTACACCAGCTCAAAAGCACACAGTATGAAACACAAGGACCTGCCAAGGATCCAGTTTAGAGCACCCCATTAGAGCCTCCTTGCTCCCCACCTGCAGGGAGGTCACTTCACAAGTGGAAAGCAGGTATGCAGGTATCTGTCTTTCTCTCTCCTTCTCTATCTTCCCCTTCTCTCCCAATTTCTCTTTGTCCTATGCAATAGAAAAAAAATGGAAAAAATGACCACCAGGATCAGTGGATTCATAGTGCTGGCACCCAAGCCCCAACAAATAATCTTGGAGATGAGAGAGAGAGAGAGAGAGAGAGAGGGAAGGGAAGGGAAGGGAAGGGAAGGGAAGGGAAGGGAAGGGAAGGGAAGGGAAGGGAAGAGAAGAGAAAAAAGGAAAGTGAGGGAGGAGGAAAGAAAGAAAGTCTTCAATGAACTTCCTGCTTGCATGGAACTAGGAAGACCAAGCCATAATGAAGTTCTCATCATTGAACCATGGACTTTGAGAGTTTGCAATGACCACCTCAACTCTTATGAAGTTATTTCTTTGATTTCCCTAAGGGTTATGTTAAGGTCAAAAATGACAAGAAATACCTAAGAGAATAGAGACACTGCTGCACCGCACCAGAACACATGTTATGTTCCCCAGGCACACAAGTGTGGAACTTATTGAAATGGGGGTGGTAACAGATGTGGGTGGGGCTTAGAAAGATGGTGAAGGCAGTACTTGGATGTTTATAAGCCAGACCAATGGGATGGCTTGGGCTACTTCTCTCCCTAGGTGAGCCAGATATTTAAAAAGGGCTCTCAGGGTCTCTCTCTCTCTCTCTCTGCCCACATGTACTCCAACATGTGAGTGTTCTCAATTTTCCTGAATAAAGTTTGAAATTCCTGAAAAATCATGCTTTCTCAACAATTTTTTGTTGGGATTATATGTAATGAATCTTTAAACATGCAGGGAACAAGCTCATCCTGTAATTCAATACAAGCTATGTGCTAATTTTTAGGCCCCTCCTAGAACAGGAAGTTTTTCTCACATTAACAATAATAATAATGGCCTTGGGTATAGTTAACATTCTCTGAACACCTGTATCAAGTACCATACACCTTTAATTCTCATAGTAATTACCCTCGTAGATGCTTCATAACAGCTTGCAGACAGCCTGAGACCGAGAAGTAAAATACTCTGCCCAACAATGTCAGAGCAGAAATGTCCATGCTGGCCTGTTTGATTTCAGAGACCAAGATCTTTCTGCTGTGACCCTGTTGCCTGGAAGGAATCATGTTATATGAAATAAGGCAGAAGGATAAGGATGAATATAAGATGATCTCACCACTAAGTGAGACTTAAGACACAAAGAAATGGGGAAGTATAGCATGAGACTTAGACTCCTAGTTAATGATCTGTGGCAGCAGAATCAAGGACTCAAAAGGAGATGAGGAGGAATGAAGGGAAAGGAAAAGAAAGCTGGGGACCCAGTGTACCATAGCAGAGGAAGATCTCAGTTGCTGGTGTGTGTGGTGTGTGTTGATCACAGAGAGATAAGAAACTGTATACATGACAACTGTCTGATAAATCAGTGTCCCCCCCCCAATAAAATGACTATCATAAAAAACTTAATAGAAGCCTATCCAGTGTTCTACCAAGTTGGGGTGGACCTGTTCCTAAGTTGCCTGCAGAGACAGAAAGTAAAGGCAGAGCAAGGAGGCAGACAGAGACCTTCGGGCCCTGCCAAGAGAGCTTTTGTTAAGTCCCTCCAGGGAATGTGTCTCAACTCAAAAATGCCCCCTCTGAACTTGAAAGAGACCTTTATTTTCCTCCTCCAGACAAATATCTCCCAGTGTTGTAAAAACTGCCCATCTCAACCCCATCCAGTCCTAGATTTTAGTCTTTTTGTCTTTCCTGCTCCAGGCTAGCCCTCTATGAAGTCCCTGGAGCTTTCTCACCAGGAGAAATCTCTTTCCTCCCATTGGTCCCCTTTTCCTTTCTTTTCACAGGACTTCTTCCCACTTTTAAGTAAGCCTGGGAGGACTGGCTTATTTCTGCTCTCCACCACCACCCCCCAATCCTGGTGAAAAGAATATTTCTCCTCAGCCCTAGGGCTTTTCTCCTGCTCCAGTGCTTCACCAGCCCTTCAGAAAAAGAAGCTCTGGGTGAAGGTTTTTCCATCTAATTTCATTTTTCATCATTTTTCCCCTTTTGGATGGTTCATATCTGAGGGTCTCAGTGGATTAACTGGCCAATCAGATTTCATTATGAGCCCAAGTAGTTCTTATCATTAAACCTGTAATTTATTTCTTCTGTGTTTCATAAAATGTGAAATATTACCATTCTCCAGGAGCTTGAAGAGAGCAGGGATGCTCCATTAAGTCCAACACGGCTCCTCCATAAGAGGCCATAATTATATGCGGATTTTTTTTCTAACAGCTAAGTTTCTACTTGCAGATGCTAACAAAAGAAATAAGCTTTTAATCCAAACATAATTAATATGAATTACCTCCCCAGTACACCCTGGCTTTGCACCATTAAACTTAATTTTTGTTTTGCATGATAATTGTGTTATCATTACCGTTTATAGGAGAACTCAGAGACCCTCGCTTTGTTTTCAGTCAAGACCAAGGAGACTGGAAATGACTTCTCACCCCCCTCAGCCAGCCAGCAGTCTGTGGGCCAGCCTTCCTGACCTGTCGCTTTGGCCCCTGTGGCCCAGGGAGGCCAGAGTCCTCTCTCCAACAGAAAAGGGTTGCATGGAAGAAGACTTGCCACCCAGACACACAGGCTCAGCCAGGGCTGCTGCCTAATGGTGAATATTATCATCATCAAGGTCATCATCATTATCGTTATTATCATAATTGTTATTATTGTTCTTAACAGTGATGAGTACCACACAATTTCTTTGCAGCTTGCTCCAGCTACCCTGCTATTGGTTCGTTCTTACAAATATCTGGAAATCCTAAAGTTTGGCTATTTAAGCCCCAGAAGAATTTTAATTTGTACACCAAAACCCTCTTTGAGGCTGTCTTTCTCTCTTGCACTTCTATCTGACTCTGTCTCTCTTTATCTCTACTTTATACAGTAAAGTCATAAGTTTTAAATAAGAGAAGAAAATGAGCCCTTGGGCGGAGGGTCGATAGCATAATGTTTATGCAAACAGACTCTCATGCGTGAGGCTCCAAAGTCCCAGGTTCAGTCCCCCGCACCACCATAAGCCAGAGTTGAACAGTACTCTGGTCAAAAAAAAAAAGAGGCCTTGGAGGTAGGCACTACATTTACATATTGACATTCCTGCATTCACCAAAGATGCATTACATGAGTTACCAAGGTCTAATATGAACTAGCTACTGTGAGGAATGTTAGAAAGATGGTAGATGATAGTTGACAAATAAATATATCAACAGACAGGTAAACAAAACAGACAGAAAGAGTAGTATAGATATCCTGTGGCCAGTGTTATCATGGAATTTACAATCCAGTTGAGAGAAGTATATAGATACCCAAATGTTTTGTTTTATTTTTGTTTGTGATTAATAGTGACCTAGAAGATTGTAAGATTACAGGATATAGTTCCACAACACACCCACCATCAAAGTTCTATTCCCTTCCCTCCCGTCTCCCAATTTTAACCATCAAAGGTCTCACAAATTCGTAGAAACAGTTTGCTTTTGGGAGGCCAGGTGGTGGCGCACCTGGTTGAGTGCACATGTTACAGTGTGCAAGGACCCAGGTTTGAGCCCCTGGTCCCCACCTGCAGGGGGAAAGCTTCACAAGTGGTGAAGCAGTGCTGCAGGTGTCTCTCTGTCTCTCTCCCTCTCTACCACCCCCTTCCCTCTCAATTTCTGACTGTCTCTATCCACCAAATAAATAAAGATAAAATAAAAAATAAAAATAAAAGAAACAGTTTGCTTTTGTTTGGTTTGGTTTTTGTTTTGTTTCGCAAGTTCCTATGTACCTATTCTCTAGATTCCGTATCTGAGTGAAACCATGCAGTAGCTGTCTTTCCTCTCTTTACTTATTTCATCAAATATAATCCATTGTTTTTTCTTTTTAACAAAACAAAACAATACCAAAGGTGTCAGAGGAGTACCTGTTACTGTAAGTAGAAGAGGTTGCAAAGGTGTTCTGGGAAAAATTAATATAGGAGCAAAAACTTGCGTTCGACTTGGAAGCTGGTTCAGCATTTACAGAGTTGACATCATAGGACTGAACAGGTAGAGAAGGGCATACACACGTCTGAAGGAGGCACCTAGAGCATGGTTTAGTATAGTAAGGGAACCAAAGTGGCTATTGCAAAATACCCATGCTAAATAATATTTCTACACCTGACTGCACTGTTGATGGGTGGTTGTGAGTCCATAAGGCAACCAGTAAGCTTAGAAACCTGTTGGGAGGTACAGGTGGTGGAACACCTGATTGAGCACACATGTGACAATGCACAAGGACCCAAGTTCAAGCCCCCAGTCCCTACCTGCAGAGGGAAAGCCTAGCAAGTGGTGAAGCAGTGCTACAGGTATCTTTCTGTCACTCTTCCTCTCTATTTCTCCCTTCCCTCTTGATTTCTGGCTGTCTCTATCCAATATATAACGATAATAAAAAAAAATTTTAAGAAAGAAGAAACCTGTTTGAGAAGCTGTGTGGTGGCACACCTGGTTGAGCAAAGGACCTGGGTTTGAGTCCCCATTCTCCACCTGCAGCAGGAAAGCATCCCAAGTGATGAAGTAGCGCTGCAGGTGTCTCTCTGTCTCTCTCTTCCTCCCCCTTCCTCTCAATTTCTGGTTCTCTCTAGCCAATAAATAAAGATAATAAAATATGTAAAAAGAAAGGAAGAAGGAAGAAACCTGTTTGAAATGGTTGAAATATTACAAAAAAATAGTTGTGAAATCTTATCTCCTGATTTATTCCTTCATTGGTCCCTCAACACGATATAGCTCAGGCACTGATGGAAATTTCCTGGAGACAGAGAATTTGGCAAGTTTCCTAGGCTCTCGGTGCCTCAGTTTACTTGTCTGTAAAAGGGTCACAACTTTACTTTGTGAAGTTGCTGCAAGGATTATTAAGCTAATATAACTGACATTACCTAGCACACCTTAGCCATTAAATGATTGTTTGCCAGTTTTTGAAGACTGTTTCTTTTCAGTTGTGATGAATCATGTTATTCCTAAACCTACATTCACACTCTGACATCATTATGGTATAATAAATAACAGGCATTTGACTCCTGTCAAATATCCTAATGGATTATACGTATATTTTATCCTTTAGGTAGAAAGCATCAGTTTTGAATCTTGCATTCTACAATAGAAGAAAGATGCAAACATTTAGAAAAAGGTCTTTACTAACTTCTTTAATAAAATAGTACATGCATATTACTTTTCTCTGGCAAATACACACAGAAAAAGGAAATTTTTTTTTTTAATCTTTCATGGTCATGGTTCCCATAGTTCCTACTTAATTTTGTCAGTACACCCATCCTCTGCCCTTCTGTCCTTTCTCTGTGCTCTGATGGACATTTTAATGCAATTATAGCCATTTTGTGTGTCACCATTTCCCAGAACTCTGTTCTGCAGAGCATTAATGCTTACGAATAGTAATAGATGTTGGTTGGATAAAGGACTTTGGGGTGAATTAAGTTCAAAGAGCAGTAAGGTGAGCCACAGAACTTCTCAGAACCTCAGTGCTGGTGTGCATTGTGAAATGGGGGGTGGGGGGCGGGGGACTCAAAGCAGTTCTCCAATATACCTGATGCTGGAGTAGTACTCCAAAACACATCTGTGGAGAAATGTTATATGACAGTTTTGTATTCTGCCTCCCGTAAGCATATCCACATTTGTCAGAAAGTTTCTTTCCTTCCTTTTAAGTTACTACATCATAATCAGTGTAGATATGTCCCAGACCACTTCATCATTCAGTGGCAGACAAGACCTCGGTAGATTAATTTCCACTTTGGGCTAAGGTAAATACAGCTGGCAATCCACACCCTATTGTATTCTAGATTTGAAAATTAAATTAGAATGTGTTTAGGAGTAATTTCTCAGGACAGATTCCCAGAAGAATCATTACTGTGTCAAAGGGTAGGAATGTTTTGGGTTCAGGGTGGCAATTTGTTTTTCAACACGCCCGTATCCATTTTCAGCACCCAGCAGCGTGTGACAGTGCCCACACCCCACACTCAGAGCCAGGCCAGTGGCCAAAAGGCTAAAAGTGGTGCTGCTGAAGGCCATTTTCATCAACCTTCATTAGCACCGCCTCTAGTCACCTCTTCTGGCAGCGTTGGCAGCCCTGAGCCAATGGCAGCCCCTCTCCTGCCTTGCTCTTGCTTCTTTCTCTCTGCTCCTAAACGCAGACTCAGAAGAGGCCCCAGTGAGTGCAGTTCCTGAGCTGAATTCATAGTGAAGCTGACTTGGATGCCCTGCCCTGCTAACATCCAGGGGGCAACAAAAGAGACCCACTGTCAGCTCCCCCTGGGAGGCTGGCAAAGGTTTAATAACCAACTTTCCAGGAAGGATATTCCTGTCATGTTGCATTTGCCACTTACTGTGGTAGAAATACTCTCTCCAAGGGGACAGGCATTGGAACACTTGGTTGTGTACATGTTACAATGTGCAAGGGTCTGGATTGAAGTTCCCAGTGCATACCTGCAGGAGGGAAGCTTCTATCTCCCCTTCCCTCTCAATTTCTCTCTGTCTCTATCTAATAATTAAATAAATTAGAAAAAAGATTTCAAAAGATTAACAATATTATGAAGAAAGAGAAAGAGAGAAAAAGAAAGAAAGAAGAAATGCTGATTGTCTAAAAAACCTTTTAACAGAATTTCACTGGACTTGGAGCTGCGTAGAGGTGTCCACCAAAAGCTCTTGTGAACAGATAAGGGCTGGCAGCAAGCCTCACCACCCAATCACTATTGCTGGTCTACTAAATTCCTCTCTCTCCTCCTCCCCAAAGACTCCTAAGTCCTGCTTGGATTCCTCTCCACATCTAACCTTAGCCGGGATCTAGGGTACAAGACAGGTTCCCAGTACTCACACAGCCCATGAGCTGCAGTGCTGACTATACGCATCCTATACTGGAGCTTCAGCTTAATTGACTAACAGAGGTTCATGGGATTCAATGCCAACTACCCTAGCCTGTCAATACCTTAACCTTCTGCCATCAAAAATCTCTGCTCTGACTATAAAGTCTTAGGCTATCTTGTCCCATGCTCCTTTCCTCTGCCTGTTCCTTACTTGCTACTCCATTTTTTATATTAACCAAACACCTGGTATCTTTCCATCATCTTTTACTGTGTTCCCTACTCAGCTTTTACTCCATGACAAATGCAGTCTCTAAATTCATAAGCCGAGTTAGATGAGATGTTTACATCATTCCTTTTCTTTCTGATTAGGTAGAACATTAATGCTTATGAATGGTAAAAGATGTTGGTTGAATAAAGGACTCTGGGGTGACTTAAGTTCAAAAAGAACACAACATTTGCTAACACCTTTCTCCCTGCCACTCTGTAAACACAAGCATACTTGCTGGGGACCCCAGGAGAAAACTCTGACAACCCATCACCCCAAGGATTAAACACTATATGTTATGTCCTTAACTGAGGATGATCTGAGATGTTTAGCTCCCAGGCTGGGGTAATTAGATATCCAAACTGAATTCTTACTGTATTTTCCATCTATCTGATGCCATAACTTTATATCTCAAAATGGCAATTATGTACCACTTAGTCTCCCTGAGAAGCCCCAGCTGATGCACAAACCATGCCACAAGTGAAGGCTGCCTTTCTGAACATCAGGAGCACATTTTACATCACCCAGTGTAAGGTCTGTGCCTACTGCTACCCTTCTCTCCCATACTTCGAGTGAACAGTCCTAGTATTTTCATGTGTCACTTAATTCTAGAACCACAAAATGAGGGCCAAAATGATAAGTATAAGAGGAAAAGGGAAAATGACATAACAAAATGGAAAAGAACAGTAAAAGTTACATGGGAATGGCAGGAAACATTATGTCTTCCAATATCCAGTTGGGATTGCCAGACTCTAGAAAACATAAATCATAATTCCTACTTGGAAAAATAGAAATGGGTTACGTTTAAGATTCCTATCAGGGTCCACATTCCTGCTAAGTGTATAAGTGCATTGCTGTTACATCCAGTTGCATGTGGGAAACGGTTATCAGTATTATTTCTGAGTTGAAGGAATGTGCTTAACAGTGTTAAACAAGGAAACATATGAATCCCCATATATTTGACCAAAGGCAATCTATTCTAAGATTGGATTCAACCTGGAAGTTACTCTCTCACCCCTGCCCCCCAAAATGAGTGGAGCTCAAGCCCCTTTGCCCCATCACAATGTGGGGGTAGCATGCTGACCACGGGAGCAACAGGCAGGGAGTAGGCAGTATAAAACAGAAAGCCAGCGTCATTTAAATAGAAATCCCACGTGAAGCAGAGCTGGAAGCTGGCATTTGGCTGATCACATTGGAGGAAGCACCCTTCCCGCAAAGCATCACTGGTAAAGATTTTTACTTAAGCAAACTTGGAGGAGTTGCATAAACAGAGACAGATAACTTTCTGTAGTTAGTAATGAGGACCTGGAATAAGAAATACAATATCCCTCCCCCAAACCCCTGGAGGGAGGGGGGAACAAGTATAGCATCAAGCACAGAAGGGGGAGGGGGAAGATAGTACAACTTGAAGGGGAAAAAAAATAGAAAGGAAAGCATAATACAAACTATCCCCTCCTCTCTTCCTCCAGCCAAATATGGTTTGGTTATGTCCCTAATGAGGATGGATTGTAATTAATATCAGAACCACATAGTATAATTATTGCATATAATTATGCTTGAGTTAACTGGAGAGTAAATCACACATAGTTTGCATTCTACAGTGGGAATTTTCAATGAATTTTTATACGGCCTTTCAGTAAAAGAACATCTTTAGTGTTGGAGAGATAGCTCATGGAGAAGGGTGCCTGCACTGCTGGGGGAGTGACTCAAGCTGAAGCCCAAAACCACGTTGGGGAGGCGGGAAGGTTCTATGGTGATAGAGGAAGCTTTCATTGTGGTGACTCCCCTTCTTTCTATCTTTCTTCCCCTGTCTCTCTTGCTAAATGAAAGTGATCCAGATTGGTGAGATATCATACACACACACAAACACACATGTATGCACAATGCCTCAGTTCTGTATTTAAAAAAAAAAAAGCTATAGGGAACAGGTAGTGGCTCACCTGGTTGAGCATACATGTTACAATACACAAGGACCCAGATTCAAAGCCCCAGTCACCACCTGCAGAGGGAAAGCTTTGCGCGTGGTGAAACAGTATTGCAGATGTCTCTCTGTCTCTCCTCATCTCTACCTCCCCCTTTCCTCTCAACTTCTGACTGTCTCTATCCAATAAATAAATTTAGGAAAAAAAACTATAGAACTAGGGAGGCAGGCAGTGGTTTATCCAGTTAAGCACACAAGTGCAAGAACCTGGGTTCGAGCCCCTACTCCCCACCCTCAGGCGGTCTGCTTCATGAGGGGTGAAGCAGTTTTGCAGCTGCTTATCTTTTTCACCCTCTCTTCCTATTCTTTCCCAATTTCTCTCTGTCCTACCCCCCAAAAAAATGAAAATTAAAATGATCACAGGAGCAGGCATGAAGCCCCAGTAATAGCCTTGGAGGCAAAAATAAATAAATAAATACTATAGAAATATACATGCATCAGCTGAATCTTTGGTGATCATATGAAGACTGTGATATTTAGGACAGTCAGATGTAGCAGCTACACCCTTTATAAACTTCTGCCTCACAAAACTCCTATCTGATGGCCCAGCCCTGTAAAAGGCTCATCTACTGGCTGATCCAGAAGCTGGATCTCAGAATATGCCGGGCTAGCTTCGCAGGCTGGAGAGAGAGATGACCAGAGACTCATGGCTGAGTGGTATACAGTATCTCTTTATTCATGCAGAATGCAGCACAATCTAAACTAAGCTATCTCTAATCACAATCCTGTCCTTATATATACTCGCCAAGTAGGGTGGAAACAGGATGTGACATAGAGAGGGTGGAGCGAAAAGAGACTGGTGCAAATCAGGGTGTACTACGAGAGAGGGGGCGGAGCAAAAAGACATCATGAACCAGTGGGGATTAAACCACTGCCCTGCAGGCAGGGTGGTGCTTAGTTAACAGTGGTTATGTAAATAGAATACAGTTTTAAGCAGGGGGATTAAACCAATGAAACAGAAGGGGTTTTAGAAGCAGAATTAGAAGCATACCAACAAGAATAAAGGCCACCTCTTGGGCCTCTGGTTCCTGGGTTCTCATGTGGGTTCTCTGAGCTATTTCTGTGGGTTTCTGACCCCTCTGTTCTACCGTTCTAGAGGCTATACATCTTTGCTTTGTGTCTCTCTTATCTGCTGGTACCTGCAGACTCTTTCCCCTGCCTGGCTGGTTCTCCATATGTAATCTATGGACTAGTGATGGTCATAAAGTTCAAGAGAAGAAGAAATGCAAGGATCTCACTTTTCCAAAATGCCAAGCAATTGTTTGTACTAAAAGAAACTTGGGCCTCTATGTGATGCAGTTTGTGGGGTATACATGCGTGTGTGTGTGTGTGTGTGTGTGTGTATGTGTGTGTGTGTGTGTGTCAGAGACACTTGTGGTGAGTGGTCAACAGGCAAACCTGAGGGTTTGGGGGTGCAGAGAAAGGTAGTCAATTCACGGGAATCACTCTCCCTGGCCTCCCATCACTCCCCACCAGTCCCAGGCAGGAGTCTCATGGCTTTTACCACTGGCTTGGAACAGCTGCCCATTCCTCCAGGTGCTGCTTCCATTCCTGGCACCATCTTCCTGCCCTCTCACACCCCATTTCCTGGATCTGTTGGCAGAATTCTTTCCAGGGGCAAAAGCCTTTATCTCAAGTGAGGAGACTTCTTTAAAGGGAAAGAGATTAATTCATGTCGAGGAAACCTCAAGTTTTCTTTATGAACTCAATTTCCCTGGCTCTTTTCCTTCCTGGCTCTCTAAAATCCTTCTTCTCTCTGCATCCATTAGACTTACCCTCAATTAACCTTATTACCCTAGACCCTTCTTCCCTTCCTGGGCTCTTCATGCAGCTCAGGCTCTGGGTAGTTGGGGGCATGGAGCTCAGGTTTTTTTAACCCAAGCCTTTTACTGCTTATTAGTAACTGAGCAATGCATCCCTGAGGTGACTGCCCACCTCCTTTGGCCACATCACCTTTTCAAACCATCTGAAACTTAAGCCTTGACCTCCTTCAAAAGCCACCCAAGAGGACAGCACCTGCTTCTCTGGAAGGAGTCAGGAAGATTTAGCAGACCAGCAGGGTGCCCTACTCACCCAGGACCTTCACACCCACCATATCTCACCCCTCCCAGAAGCCTTCATACCAGAAGGCTTCATACCAAAAACCAAAAAGTAACAGAGTCACCCCTTTCTGCCCCCAGCCACCCCCTTCCACACACACCCAGCCTCCTACCCCCTCCATCGGCTTTCAAAGGCCACCCTCAGACAGAATAAGTGACATTAAAAACAGCGATCCCCCCTACTCCACCCCCAGCACCCCCCCACTGCCTGCCCACTGATAATAATGGGCCAAGACACTTTTATTATCATTATTAATTAGCACTTTCAAGCAATGGAATTAAATCAATATGGTGGACTGAAACTAATTTTAACAAGCCATTGAGATCAATCATTGGGACTTTTATCTACATAAATGCCACTAAACTCAGCTCGTTAGTGTAACATTAGCTGGAAAGAAAAAGAAGGGAGACTGGCGGGGTTTTAATTAGGAAGACATAAACCGAGCCACAATTTTTCTTCTTTGATTTGCTTTTAATCTCATCTGCAAAGCTCTTCTAGTGCTGCCCAGGCTGATTTTCAGTCCCAGGCCATTTCAGCCTGAAGGGGAGGAGACAGGCAGGAGAAGGGGAGAGCCAGCGGGTAGAATGCTGGGGTGGATCACCTCAAGGGGAGCCTGGTCACACCTTCTATGACCCCTAAATCTGAACTGTCACCTTTCAGCATCCAAACAGCCCAACCTGCCTTTGTGCTCAGCTCTGTGGGGCATCTATTCATCTCTGCATTCTGTGAAAATTATTTATGTTCATTGATTCCTTCAACAAACAATGAATGAGCACTTACTATGTGCTGCACACCCTGCTCTCTGCCCTCAGAGAATAAAAAGGATAAAAATCAGTAAGACATTTTCCTTAGTCCTCAAGAGTCTGAATGCTGGTCTGTCACCCCAAGATTGATAGTTCTGCTCCTATTGAAGCCCAGCAAATATTCAGGCTGAATTGGTTCAAAACCCCCTTGTATTTTACTCCTCTCGAAGCTCAGTCCCCAGACTCTGCCCCTTGACAACTCTCCATTCTGTGGATAGGTAGATGCTTTCTTTTTTGTGTATTTTATTTACTGGATGAAGACAGAGAGAAATCAAGAGGGAAGGAGGGGACAGAGGAAGAGAAAGAGAAAGAGGAACAGGAAGAGAAAGAGAAAGAGAGAGACACCTACAGCACTGCTCTGCTGCTCATGAAGCTTCCTTTCTGCAAGTGATTATCAGAAGCTTGAACTCGGGTCCATGTACATCGTAACATGTTTGTCCACCTAGGTATGTTACTACCCATTCCCAGGTAGACTCTTTCTTTTTTATTGATTTAATAATGATCAAGTCCATTAGATAAGAGGGGTACAGTTCCACACAATTCCTACCACCAGAGTTCCTCCACATCCTATCCCATTGAAGGCTTTCCTATTCTTTATCCTTCTGGGAGCATGGACCCAGGATCATTAAGGGCTGCAGAAAATGGAAGGTTGGCTTCTGTAACTTCTTTTCCACTGGACATGAGTATTGGTAGATTGATCTATACTCCCAGCCTGTTTTTGTCTTTCCCTAGTGGGATAGGGCTCTGGAGAGGTGGGGTTCCAGGACACATTGGTGAGGTCATCTGCCCAGGGAATACACATTGGCATCATGGCAGCATCTGCAACCTGGTGGCTGAAAAACATTAAAACATAAAGCAAAACAAATTGTTTAATAACCAGAAACCTAAAGGTAAAAATATAGCAGATGAGATTTGGGGTCTCCATGTAGGAAAAAACATGGGAATCTATTTTAGGTATATTCCAAGGGGCCCATAATTTTACTAATTTTTGCCTGAGCCCAACAGCTAACAATACAGGTCCATGAAGGATGATAGAGGACCTAGTGGGGGTTGTATTGTTATATGGGAAACTGGGGAATGTTATGCATGTACAAACTATTGTATTTACTGTTGAATGTAAAACATTAATTCCCCAATAAAGAAATTAAAAGAAAAAAAGCAGATGTGCAAAAAGTATTGTCTGGGGAGATGGTATCAGTTGGAAATAAGACTAGTAGACTGGATCAGGGAACAGAGTATGGGAAAAGTATATAAATACCATTAGCTGAAAAACCCTATCAATCTGATCTGGGGTCCATATTAAACACAGGAGCCTGTGTAACCTCTATATCCCTGTATGTCCGAGCTCACATTGCATGGTCACAGTTAGGATCATTGTAGGCTGCATTCATTTCAGGACCAGTCTTCCTTGAGTGGCAGAATATGTTGACCCAGTCTCCCTTCAGAGCTTGGGGCAGTCGCTACCATTTTGTTGTTACACATTGAGGGCAAGGTCCTGTAGAGACCCACAAGCACATCCACCATGTTGTTTCTGAGAGAGATGACCAGCAGTGGTGAAGAGAGGGATCTTTTAGAGGTATGGGCTCATCAGGTTTGTGTGGTAATCCCAGGACTCCCTGACTAGGGCCCTGGATGATGGGGTGGCCTGGCAATGGCCACGAGAGCCATCATTAAAGTATTTTGGTCTCTTGCCTTTTTTTTTTTTATTACTTTTTTTTTTTAATTTTTTATTTAAGAAAGGATTAGTGAACAAAAGCATAAGGTAGGAGGGGTACAACTCCACACAATTCCCAACACCCAATCCCCATAACCCACCCCCTCCCATGGTAGCTTTCCCATTCTCTATCCCTCTGGGAGCATGGACCCAGGGTCGTTGAGGGTTGCAGAAGGTAGAAGGTCTGGCTTCTGTAATTGCTTCCCCGCTGAACATGGGCGTTGACTGGTCGGTCCATACCCCCAGTCTGCCTCTCTCTTTCCCTAGTAGGGTGTGACTCTGGGGAAGCTGAGCTCCAGGACACATTGGTGGGGTCTTCAATCCAGGGAAGCCTAGCCAGCATCCTGGTGGCATCTGGAACCTGGTGATTGAAAAGAGAGTTAACATATGAAGCCAAACAATTTGTTGAGCAATCATGGATCCCAAGCTTGGAATAGTGGAGAGGAAGTGTTAGGGAGGTACTCACTACAAACTCCAGTGTAGTCCTGCTTTCAGGTATATATTTTGCAGTAGTTTATGGATACGTGTGCACATAAGCTCTCTCTCATAGAAACTGGTGTATATCTAGGTTATGGGACTTTGTTAGAAAGTGAACTACCTGAGATGAAATTAGAGTGTACTATTAAAGGAAAGGTCTCACCCGAGTAATGAAGCTGAAGGGTTGTCATTCCACACGTGAAGTCTCTGGATACATTCTGAGGTGAAGCATGTTGAGGTAGCAATCGTTGCTTTGGTTAGGTTGTGATCGGCAGATGCAATGTTATTTGGTTTGGATTGGGAGATGCATACGGGAAAGTGGGCCCTATCCAAGGGTTCCAGGACTGGGGGAAGTAGGGGCTCTATAGTGGAGATGTGAGGTTACTGCTGTGTTAGGGTTCAAAAAGACAATCAATAGTTAATATTATCATCACATTATTTGTTAATTGGGTTAACTTTGAAAAGTCCCTTTGTTATGGTTTGCTGGACAGTATCCAGTATCTTGTATATAGCTGTGCTATTGGAAGCTTCTAATCTACTTGGTCTAGGCTTTTGAGAGAGTCCGCATATCAAATACATAGCCTACATATTAAAAAGATTCAGTTTGTCTTTTGAGAAACTTTGAGACATACAATTGATTTCCCCCTCTCATATTAATTAGCTACTGATTTATATGTCTACATTTTGCTAGGAGTGTACATAAACACCATTCCCACCACCAAAGGACTGTGACCCATCCCTCCCGCCCACTCCCACCCCCCACTGGCCCAGGAAGCTACAGGCCTACCCCTCACCACTGGGTTTTTACTTTGGTGCCCTACTTACAATTTGATCAGGTCCTGCTTTTAGTTTCCCTTTCAGATCTTCTTAGTCAGCTTCTGTTGATGAGTGGGATCATCCCATACTCATCTTTATCTTTCTGACTTAGTTCATTTAACATAATTCCTTCTAGCTCTGTCCAAGATGGGTCAGAGAAGGTGGGTTCATTGTTCTTGATAGCTGCATAGTATTCCATTGTGTATATATACCACAGCTTTCTCAGCCACTCATCTGGTGTTGGGCACCTGGGTTGCTTCCAGGTTTTAGCTATTATGAATTGTGCTCCTATGAACATAGGAGTACACACCTCTTTTTGGTTGGGTGTTATGGAGTCCTTGGGGTATAACCCCAGGAGAGGAATTATTGGGTCATATGGAAGGGCCATGTCTATCTAGCCTTCTGAGAGTTTTCCAGACTGCTCTCCACAGAGGCTGTACCAATTTACATTCCCACCAGCAATGTAAAAGGGTTCCTCTGTCCCCACATCCTCTCCAGCATTTGTTGCTGCTGTCCTTTTTGATGTATGCCATTCTTACAGGAGTGAGGTGGTATCTTAGTGTTGTCTTAATTTGCATTTCTCTGATAATCAGTGACCTAGAGCAGTTTTTCATATGTTTGTTAGCCTTTTGGATCTCCTCTCTGGTGAATGTTTTGTTCATTTCCTCTGCCCATTTTTGGATGGGGTCATTTGCTTTTTTGCGGCTAAGTTTGCTGAGCTCTTTATATATTTTGGTGATTAGTTTCTTGTCTGATGTCTGGCATGTGAAGATTTTCTCCCATTCTTTGAGGGGTCTCTCTGTTTGTTTAATAGTTTCTTTGGATGTGCAGAAGCTTTTCAATTTGATGTACTCCCATTGGTTTGTTTCTGCTTTAGTCTTCCTTGCAATTGGGTTTGATTCATCAAAGATGTCCTTGAGGTGTATATGGGAAAGTGTTTTACCGATGTTTTCCTCTAAGTATTTGATTGTTTCTGGTCTGACATCTAGGTCTTTGATCCATTTGGAGTTGATTTTTGTTTCTGGTGAGATAAAGTGGTTCAATTTCATTCTTCTGCATGTTTCAACCCAGTTTTCCCAGCACCATTTATTGAAGAGAGCCTCCTTTTTCCATTTAATCCTTTGGGCCCCCTTATCAAAGAATAGATGCCCATAGGTGTTGGGATTTACTTCTGGGCTTTCAATTCTGTTCCACTGGTCTGTATGCCTATTTTTGTTCCAGTACCATGCTGTTTTGATGATGATGGCTTTATAATATAGTTTAAGGTCTGGGAGTGTGATGCCTCCATTTCTGTTTCTTTTCCTTAAGATGGTTTTGGCAATTCTAGGTGTTTTCAGGTTCCAGATAAATGATTGTAGTATTTGTTCTATTCTCTTAAAGAAGCCTAGTGGAACTTTGATGGGTATTGCATTAAATTTGTATTTGGCTCTGGGGAGAATATTCATTTTGATGATATTTATTCTTCCAATCCATGAGCATGGGATATCTTTCCATTTCTTGGTATCAGTTTCTATCTCCTTGAGTAGCGACTCATAGTTTTCAGTATACAAGTCTTTCACTTCTTTGGTCAACTTTATTCCTAGGTATTTGATTGATTTTGCTGAAACAGTATATGGGAGTGATTTCTGGATGTCTTCTTCTTCAGATTTAGTGTTTGCATAAAGAAATGCCACTGATTTTTGTACATTGATTTTGTAGCCTGATACCTTGCTATATTGCCTAACAACTTCCAGTAATTTTCTACTGGATTCTTTAGGTCTTTCTATGTATACTATCATATCATCTGCAAATAGTGAGAGCTTGACTTCTTCCCTTCCAATCTGTATCCCTTTGATTTCTTTCTCTTGCCTGATTGCTATGGCAAGAACTTCCAATACTATGTTGAAGAGTAACGGTGACAGTGGACAGCCCTGTCTAGTCCCCGATCTGAGGGGGAATGCTTTCAGCTTCTCTCCATTGAGTATGATGTTGGCTGTAGGTTTGCTATATATAGACTCCACTATCTTGAGGAATTTCCCATCTATTCCCATTTTCTGTAGAGTTTTGAGCATGAATGGGTGTTGGATTTTGTCAAAGGCTTTCTCTGCATCTATTGAGATAATCATGTGGTTTTTGGCTTTGCTTTTATTGATGTGATGAATGACATTGATTGATTTACGGATGTTGAACCAGCCTTGCATTCCGGGGATGAATCCCACTTGGTCATGATGAACAATCTTTTTGATGTGTTGCTGTATCCGGTTGGCCAAGATCTTGTTTAATATTTTGGCATCTATGTTCATCAGAGATATTGGTCTGTAGTTTTCCTTTTTTGTTCTGTCCCTATCAGCTTTTGGTATCAGGGTGATGTTGGCTTCATAAAAGGTGGAAGGGAGTATTCCTGTTTCTTCAATCTTATGGAATAGCTTAAGAACTATGGGTATTAACTGTTTCCTGAAAGTTTTGTAGAATTTGTTTGTGAAGCCATCTGGTCCAGGACTTTTGTTGTTGGGGAGATTCTTAATAACGGTTTCAATTTCTTTGTCTGTGATTGGTGCATTTAGATTTTGTAGTTCTTCTTGGTTCAGTTTTGGAAGGGCATAGGTTTCTAGGAATTGTTCCATTTCTTCCAGATTCTCTAGCTTGGTGGCATATAGTTCTTTATAGAAGTTTCGCAGAATTCTCTGGATTTCTGTGGTGTCAGTTGTGATATCTCCTGCATCGTTTACAATTCTATTAATTTGAGTCTTCTCTCTTTTTTATTTGGTGAGTCTGGCTAGGGGTTTGTCAATTTTGTTTAATCTTTCAAAGAACCAACATTTGGCTTCATTGATCTTTTGTATGGTTCTTTTATTTTCGATGTTGTTTATTTCTGCTCTAACTTTAGTGATTTCTGTCCTTCTGGTTGCTTTAGGGTTCCTTTGTTCTTCTTCCTCTAAGTCCTTGAGGTGTGTAGTAAGGTCGTTCATTTGGGCTTCTTCTTGGTGTTTAATATGTGATTGTATGGCTATAAGTTTCCCTCTCAGTACTGCTTTCGCTGTGTCCCAAATATTTTGATAGGTTGTGTCTTCATTTTCATTAGTTTCCAGGAACATTTGAATTTCCTGTTTGAGTGAGTCTCTGACCCAGTGGTTCTTAAGGAGCATGTTGTTTAGTTTCCAAATTCTATGTCTTTTAATAATTTTCCGTTTGTTGTTAAAAGTTAGTTTTACTCCACTGTGGTCTGAGAAGATACTTGGGATGATTTCAATGCTCTTGAATTTCTTGATGCTGTCTTTGTGGCCTAACATGTGGTCTATCCTTGAGTATGTGTTGTGTGGATTTGAAAAGAAGGTGTATTCCAGTTTTTTGGGGTGAAGGAGTCTGAAAATGTCCAAGAGGTCTAGTCTGTCAATCTCTTCATTCAATTCTCTTGTATCTTTATTGGTTCTCTGCTTTGTTGATCTGTCTAAGTGTGAGAGTGGGGTATTGAAGTCTCCCACTATTATTGTATTACTATTGATGTATTTTTGAAATTCTTTCAATAGGTGTTTAATGTATTTAGATGGTCCCTCGTTGGGTGCATAGATGTTAATAATTGTTAAGTCTTCTTGGCTGATTGATCCTCTAATCATTATGTAATGTCCTTGCCTATCCTTTATTACTTTATTTAATTTAAAATCTATCGTGTCTGAGATGAGAATGGCTGTTCCTGCCCTTTTTTGTGGACCGTTAGCCTGTATGATAGTTTTCCATCCTTTCACTTTAAGTCTGTGTTTATCTTGTTGTGACAGATGGGATTCTTGCAAGCAGCATATGGTTGGGTTATGTTTTCTGATCCATCCCCCCACCCTGTGCCTTTTGATGGGTGAGTTTAAGCCATTGACATTTATTGATATTATGGATTTAATGTATTGTAGTGCCATTGTTCTAAAAAACAATTTGTTTACTCTGATATATTACAAGTATTATAGTGATGTTCTTGTTTATAAGAGGTCTTTTAGTAACTCTTTCAGGGCCGCCTTGGTGATAGTTGCCTCCTTTAACTGTTGTTTATCTAAGAAGGTTTTGATCCCTCCATCTAGCTTGAATGAAAGTCTAGCAGGATATATTATCCTTGGTTGAAACCCTTTTTCATTCAGGGCTCGATAGATATCTTGCCACTCCCTTCTGGCTTTTAGAGTTTGAGTTGAGAAATCTGCAGAAAGTCTTATGGGTTTTCCCCTGTATGTGACTTTTTGTTTCTCTCTTGCAGCCTTTAGGATCCTTTCTTTATCCTTACTTCTTCTCATTGTGACTATGATGTGTCTTGGTGTTTTCAGGTCTGGGTTGATTCTGTTTGGTACTCTCTGGGCCTCTTGCACCTTGATATCCTTTCTGTTATTCAGATCTGGGAAATTTTCTTGTATTATTTCCTCTAGAATGTTTGCTTTCCCTTCCTCTCTTTCTTCCTCTGGCAGGCCAATTATACAAATGTTACTTCTTTTGAGATCATCCCATATGTCTCTGTTGTTGTTTTCAGTGTCTCTCAATCTCTTTTTAAGCTCTTTCACCTCTTTCTTTGTTTTCTCTAACTCATCCTCTGTCTGACTAATTCTGTTTTCTGCTTCTGTTAGTCTGCTTTCCCTTGCCTCAGCTTCTTTCTTCATTACAGCTATTTCAGCTTTCAGTTCTCTAATTGCCTCAAGATAATCAGTATTTTCCTTGGGGGTCTCAGCTGTTGTTTCCCTAATACTGCCATTTCTTTCCTCCAATGTTGTTTTCATTTCTGTGATTAATAAGTTTATTATTGCTTGCATACTTTTCTTATCTATGGTTACTTCTGACTGATTTGTGGTTTCTTCTGGGCTCTTGTCTTCATTCATTGGGGTAGCAGTTTTATTTGTTTTTAATCTACCCATTTTTTTTTATTTATGTGTTTCTCTCTCTCTCTTTTTTTTAATGCTCTGTTGTTCCTCAGTTGTTGTGTTTTGAGCACAAGTAACACTGTACTAAATACCTTTATGACAATTGCACTCACCAACCTCCGGAGTTACAGTAGAAACTGAAGTAAGTATTGAAGGAGTTTAATCATTACCAGTTAGCCAAAAAATTTCTCCAGTCCATGAAAAAATAGTAACCAAATCCCAGTGAAGAAAGAGAAAAGAAAGAGAGGATAGCAAGAATAGACAGTTATGCAAATCTACTATCCAGTGTATATTCTAGGGGTAACAAGAGTGTAAAGGGAACTAGAGCAGAGATACACACATAGAGAGTCCACTCTGGGTCAGATTTCTTCCCCAAAGTAATTCACAAATTCAGAAAGGCAAAGAAGAAAGAAGTGTATGACAAGATAAAAAAATAAATAAATAAATAAATAAATAAAAATTAAAAAAAATAGAAAGAAAAAAAAAGAGATAGAGAGAGAAAAGGGAGAAGATAAGAAGAAGGGTTGTAATTGAAGAGCAGTGCGAGGAACTTCCCAAATGTGTATCAGTGAGTTTAAAAAAAAAAAAAAAAAAAAAAAACACCCTGTTTGGTGGTATGGGGTATCCTGCTAGTAGCTGGTCCCAGGCACTGCTTATGGGGGGGGGGGGGGAGGGCGGCTAATTCTTAACCCAAATTAAGTTATAGACACCTCCTTGTTGTAACCGCTATGGCCCCTTATTGGCTGGCCTGCTAAAGGCAGAAAATCCTATTGTTTACAAGAGATGTGTCCGGAGCTCCAAGGCTAGCCGCTTCTCAGTCCGCCATCTTTCCGGGAAACCCCCCCCTCCAGACTTTTTTAAAGGATTTCTCAAAAATGAAAACTAGCTCTAAGTCCTTTGATCCAATGAGAGCTATAATCAAGAAGTCTTTGGATCCGCCCTCAGGGTCGCGGTGGACCCTGGAGACTCGCAAGAGAAAGCCCCCGAGCTAAAGTGCTCTCTCCGGGTCCTCTGCCCGCCGCGCTCTGCAACCGGCGGAGGAGCCGCCTTCCTGGGCGGGCGGAGGACAATGCCCGGCGCACTCGCCTTGCTCGGCCCCTGGGAATTCTGGAACCCCGCTAGTCCGTGTCACCTTTACTCTAATTCTTAACCCAAATTAAATTGTACTCACTTTTTGGTGTCCCCCCTTATTAACTGGCCTGCTAAAGGCAGAAAATCCTACCGTTGCCGACGATGCGGTCAGAGCGCTCGCTGTTAGCGACTTCTCAGTCCGTCATCTTCCTCTCACTCCCGGTCTCTTGCCTTTATCCAGTTTTTGTTGCCCTTACTTTTTTTGACAAGGTTAGCCTTAGAGTGATTGAGGGAAGTCGAAATAGGAAGCAGGTGAGGAGGGCATCCAGGTCTAAGTAGAAGATATTTGATTGTCATCAGGATGACGGCCAGGCTTCCCTGGACTGAAGACCCCACCAATATGTCCTGGAGCTCTGCTTCCCCAGAGACCCACCCTACTAGGGAAAGAGAGAGGCAGACTGGCATTATGGACCGACCAGTCAACACCCATGTTCAGCGGGGAAGCAATTACAGAAGCCAGACCTTCCACCTTCTGCAACCCACAATGACCCTGGGTCCATGCTCGCAGAGTGATAGAGAATGGGAAAGCTATCAAGGGGAGGGGATGGGATATGGAGATTGGGTGGTGGGAATTGTGTGGAGTTGTACCCCTCCTACCCTATGGTTTTGTTAATTAATCCTTTCTTAAATTAAAAAAAAAGAAGAATATATTTGATTAAGTAATTTATGGTGTCTTTTTTGTCTTTCTACTTGCTCGCTGCACTTATGGAGTCACTATACACTATTATGCACTTTTACTTTAGGGTATGTATTCCCCCCCCCCAACTTGTGGATACATGTACATATGTGCATTTTCTCATGGGCCCTAGTTGGTAGACCCTTTCTAGCCCACACCTCTGGACTAGCTTCTATTCATCTTAGCAACACTGTCCCAGCTTCTCTCCCTGAAAGGTTGTGGTTTCCTGTTCATAAAGATCCAATTCTGAGTTACATTAAGTGTGTGTGGTTTTTTCTTTTGTGTGTGTGGAGGGGAGGCAATATCTGTTTTTTTTCCTGGGATGTCCAGCTCCTCATTTCTATCTTTGACATCATCATCTCCTAGCACCACACCAACACCAGCAGTCTTCTGCCAGGTCCTGCCAGATCCTCCTGGGTGTTACTGGCTCCTCTATGGAACCCAGACCCCTTGTTATCAGACACCAACCATAAGTTACCTTTCTGTCCAATACCCCCTATGATGGTCCACACATGGTTTGGCATGAGATTCAGAATTGTAGGCAAGCATAGAATCATCCAGATTCACTAAGATCCAGATAAACATCTCAATGACCCCACCAATGTGTCCTAGAGCCCCTCTTCCTCAGAGCCCTTCCCCACTAGGGAAAGAGAGAGACAGGCTGGGAGTATGGATCAACCTGTCAATGCCCATGTTAAGCGGGGAAACAATTACAGAAGCCAGACCATCTACCTTCCACCTTCTGCACAATGACCTTGGGTCCATACTCCCAGAGGGTTAAAGAACAGTAAAGCTATCAGGGGAGGGGATAGGATACGGAGTTCTGGTGCTGGGAAATGTGTGGAGTTGTATCCCTCTTATCCTATGGTTTTTTGTCAGTGTTTTTTATTTTTTATAAATAAAAAAGAAAGAAAGAAAGTGGGGGTAGATAGCATAATGGTTATGTAAAGACTCTCAAGCCTGAGGCTCCATCAGGTCCCAGGTTCAATCCCCCATACCACCATAAGCCAGAGGTAAGCAGAGCTCTTGTAAAAAAAATAAAAAGAAATGAAAGAAAAAAAGAAAGACTCTCATGCCTGAGGCTCTGAAGTCCCAGGTTCAATCCACTGCACTACCATAAGCCAGAGCTGAGCAGTGCTCTGGTAAAAAAAAAAAAAAAAGAAAAAAGAAAAGAAAAAGAAAGAAAGAAAGAAAAAAATAACATTAAAAAAATCTCACTCAGCATGTGAGGTTCTCTGCCAGGCTCCCTCTCTATAATCACTTTATAGAAAATGTTAGTTTACAGGACTCTTGTTATCGCATGGGGTACAGTTCCACATTTCCCCAAGATAGTTATCAGCATATTTCATGCTCCAACAAGCTGTCATCTTCCTCCACTGTTAGTCATTGGATCCACAAACCTACCTTAGAACATTCCTACCTGGGAGCTGGTGTTAGCGCTGTGGGTTAAGCGCAGGTGGTGCAAAGCACAAGGACCTGCTTAAGGATCCCGGTTTGAGCCCCCAGATCCCCACCTGCAGGGGAGTCACTTCACAGGCAGTGAAGCAGGTCTGCAGGTGTCTATCTTTCTCTCCCCCTCTCTGTTGTCACCTCCTCCCTCTATTTCTTTCTGTCCTATCCAACAACAATGACATCAATAACAACAATAAAACAACAAGAGCAACAAAAAGGAATAAATAAATATTTAAAAATAAAACAACATCACCACCTTGCCTGAGGCTTTGAAGTTCCAGGTTCAATCCCCTGCACATAAACCAAAGCTGATGAATGCTCTGATAAAAAAAAGAAAAGAAAAAAAGAAAAAAAGAACATCACCACCAACACCCACTATGGTCTCTCTCCTCTCCCCTACCCTGCTCCCCCTCCCTCTTTCTCTCCTCTCCTCTGCTCCTAGCTCTCCTCCATTCCTTTCTCTTCCCTTCACTTCCCCTCTTCTTTTTTCCCCTCCTCTACTTTCCCCTCCCCTCTTCTCCTCTGTCCTCCTCTCCTCTCTTCTTCTCCCTCTCCTGACTCCCCTCTCTCCTCCACTCCTCTCTCTCCTCTTCTCCCCTCCTCTTTTCTTCCCTCCTCTCTTCTCCCTTTCTCTCCTCTCCTCTCCTCTCTTCTCCCATACCTTCTCCTCTTCTCCTCTCCTCTCCATTCTGTTTTCTAGTAATTCTTCCCAGGGTTTCTCGAAACAAAGCTTCTACTCAAGGTGTGCTTTGCACATTCCCTCAGTAGAATTCTTTTCATTGCTGGTTTTGGATAGAAACAGAGAAGTTAAGAGGGAAATGTGATGGTTCCTATAGCATGCTCCCCACTGTGCCTGACACATGGCAAATGATCAAAATAATTGCTATTAATACAATCATTGCTATAGCCTTTATTTTAGCAATGATTACTGCAGTATTTGTGTGTTATGATGTCTTCCCCAGCAAGAAATTTATTGATTGTAACTCAACCTCCCTACAATAAAAGTTCCCACATTCTCATGTTAGCATGAGAACCAGTTTTCTACTCTTCTCACTAAAAACAAATTAAATACTAAATTTTATTTCTCCATCTCTTATGAGTTAGGTCAAGTTAAAAAATATCCTGAATTTCTAGTCGACTCCTGCAAACACTAGCAATCATATTTCTAAGGTCAAAAGCTTCATGTTCCAGATCACACTTTAAACTTGTTTTAAAGTGAGTTAATTAAATCCCCAAACCCAAGCTTCCTCACCCATAAAACAGGAACAACACAAAGGCACTTGCGTCAAATGGCTGACTACAAGGATTGGGTGATATCATGACTGAAAACAAACAAGATCATTGCCTGGCACAGTAACTGTTAGCTCAAAGAGCAATTAATTATCATTCTTCTACACTGTATTTTTCCATTTCTTATGACAACAATTTAAACAATACTCTGTGCTTACAAAACCCTTCTCTAGGCAATATCTTACTTTGCAATGACAATCATCCACACTTAATGGGAGAACCACAATAAGAATAAACAGATAATGGTACTGTTGTTGCTGCTGTTATTGAGTCACCAGGGCTTCATTGTTCCAAGCTTACTTTTTCAGGTTAAAAGAGAGGGACAGAAACAGAGAGGAAAGATGCCACAGCATTAAAGCTTCTTCCTATGCAATGGGGACCAGGCTCTAACCTGGGCCATGTGCATGACAGAGCAGGTACACCATCCTGACGTGCCTTCTTGCTAACCCAGATGATACTTTCTTAAAGCATATAGCTTACAAAGCTGAGACTCAGGTCTTCACCCGGGGCCTTGTGTCCTTTCCTTATTAAATACTTGCATGTCAAATGTTAATCTGAAAAGCACTCTTGGTCAGTTGGTGGCACAGTGGATAAGGCATCGGACTTTCAGGCATGGGGTCCTGAGTTCAGTCCCCGGCAGCACATGTACCAGGGTGATGTCTGGCTCTTTCTCTCTCCTCCTATGTTTCTCATTAATAAATGAAGAAAATCTTTAAAAAATAAATCTGAAAAGCACCCTACTGTTTTGTTTAATGACACTTTAGAACTATTTTTCTTTAATTTTATTTATTTATTTTCACTTTTGTTGCCCTTGTTTTTAATTGCTGTTGTTATTATTGATGCTGTTGTTGTTAGATAGGACAGAGAGAAATGGAGAAAGGAGGAGAAAACAGAGGGGGAGAGAAAGAAAGACACCTGCAGACCTGCTTCACTGCTTGTGAAACGACTCTCCTGCAGATGAGAAGCTGGGGGCTCGAACGGGATCCTTATCCTGGTCCTTGCGCTTTGCACCACATGTGCTTAACCCACTGTGCTACCAACCAATTCCCCTAAACTATTTTTAAAGTTTGAAGTTTTAGAAGTACCTTAGAGTCCTGCTACATATCTCCCTCATTACACATAATAATAAGATGCCTTCATTCTTCATTGTCCTGAATCAAAGAACTAATGCTCTCTATGTTGATGACCAAATACAATGCATAACTCTGCGATCTGATTAAATCTTTTTTTTTTTCTATCAGAGTTACTGCTGGAGCTCAGTGACTGTCTAGCTCCACTGTTTCTGGCAGCTACTTTCTTTCTTTCCTCCTTTCTTTCTTCCTTCCTGTTTTGATATAAGGTGAAAGACAGATGGGGGGGGAGAGAAAGAGGGAGAAACAGAGACACCTCCAACATTGTTCCATCACTAGTGAAGCTTTCCCACTACAGCAAGAGTCTGAGGGCTCGAACCCAGGACCCTACACATGGTAACATGGGCTCTAGCTGGTGAGCCACCACCCAGGCCTTCCACTAAATTTTCTGTATCATTTGAGATCTATAGTGGGAAACATCACCCTGGGGGGAAGATGTTAACCATCCTTATAGCACCCAAGCAGGGAATGTTCCTTTACACACCAATCCTTCCCTTCACACCACACTGACTTTTACTTCTCCCCTTCGTGTCCCTTCCTATTTTGTTATGTCATTTAGGCTTATGCCCAAAAGGTTTCTGCCCCATGATAGTCTTTTATAGACTTTGTACATCTTATGCAATTACTAGATAGAAAGATAGAAAAGATGTAGAGATACTGTGAAGAGATGGTTGAGCAGGCTGCGCTTAAACCTATGAGATGAGTCTCTCCAGGTAAGTCTCTCTCTCTAAAGAGGGGTTGAGCACAGGAGGACGTTTAAATCTCACAAGGTTGGCAGCCATTTAAGCCTTCCCTCCTCCACAGAAAGTCCTACATCTTCCCACCTGAGCATGGCATTCCTCTAAAACATTTAAGCCTGCTCCATTTTTCTTTGCTGTGTCCATTTAGATATAAAGGGATAGGAGGAGATGTTGCTGAGGACTTATTCTGATGCAGTCTCCACCCCCAGGTTTTTCTATGCCCCACTAAATCCTAGAGTGCCCCCTTTCAACCAATCCTGGCCCTACACGTCACCCCTGGTTGTCGCCCAATAAAAAGCCCCCTCACCCCTCCCCTCTCTCTCTGGGCTCTCGGCTCTCCCTCTCTGAGGTCTCGCTCCCTGCTCCCCCCCCCCCCCGTGGTCGGCCATTGCCGGCTGGCTCCACGTGGTCTGAACCAAACCTCCCCCCCGCCATCCTATAATAAAGATTTGTGTACCCCTTTGCTCTGGACGTCCGCTCTCTTCTCCGCGGTGCAGCCCGACACCAGACCACCTCAACAACACCTTGTAAATAATATGAAGAGTCGACTGGATTTGGACAAGTCTTTGAGATACTAAAAGCAGCTTCTGGCATGCCATCCTTTGTCCTTACAGCTGATTGTCTGTTCTCTGTGTAGTGTGATACATTCTCAAGTCAAAGAAGCTTGGGAGAAAACAGGTTTACTTTATAGTTACAGATCTGGTATGTTCTCTAAAATAACTAGAACTAGACAGTTGCCTTTCTAGAACTCTCCAGATATGATTTCTCACAACAGAGATGGTGGATGGGAACAGGCCTTGAAGGCAGACTCCCTGAAAATATTGGCCTGTGTTGCCTCTCAGTACTGGAGGGAGCTGTCTACTGAGTTAGGTCTGTGGGCATCCCTGTCACTGCTTGTAAATCCACTGTTATATCTTGATTAAAGCACTAAATGTTTCTTGAGGAGGCAGAGGCATAGCTTATTGGGTAGGGCAGACCCTGTCCCATACAAGCAGTCCAGCTTTGAAAACTGGTACTGCACGTTAGGTCACTGGAGAAAGTTTTCTATACTCTATGTATCTATGTGTGTGTGTGTCCCTGTGCGTGGGCATGTGTGTACACATACACACATGTATCTGTGCATGACTATTTGAGTAGAAAAGCAGCCTGGAGTTGTGAGGTGGTGAAATAATGCAGGTACAAGGTCCTGATTCCTACAAAAACAAAATTTCTTGAACTGAACTCATCACCTTTTTCATCATCTTCCTTCCTCAAACAAAGATGTCTTCTCATAGCCCAGAAGGTAGCACAGTGGATAAAACATTAGATTCTCAAGGATGAAGTCCCAAGTTCAATGCCCAAGAATGCCTGTGCTAGAATGATGTTCTGGTTTTCCCTCCTCTCATTACTAAATTGACAAAGCTTTAAAAACATTAAAACCAAACACGGCTTCTCAACATTAATATTCAGAGCCGTATGTATATGAAGTTAGATAGTTCAAGGCACTCAGGGGTAAAAAAAAAAAAAAAAGAAAAAGAAAGAAAGGAAAAGGCCATAATGCCTTGCACATTATGTCCCACTATTTCCTTTTTCTTTTCTTTTAATTTCTTTATTTATAAAAAGGAAACATTTAATTTTTTTATTTATAAAAAGGAAACATTGACTAAACCCTAGGATAAGAGGGTTACAACTTCACATAATTCCCACCACCAGAACTCTGTATCCCATCCCCTTCCCTGATAGCTTTCCTATTCTTTAACCCTCTGAGAGTATAGACCCAAGGTCCTTATAGGATGCAGAAGATGGAAGGACTGGCTTCTGTAATTGCTTCCTAGCTAAACATGGGAGTTGACAGGTCAATCCATACTCCCAGCCTGTCTTTCTCATTCCCTATTAGGGAAGGGCTCTAGGGAAGCAGAGCTCCAGGACACATTGGTGGGCTTATCTGTCCAGGAAACTCTGGTTGGCATCCTGCTAGCATCTGGAAACTGGTGATTGAAAAGAGAGTTAACATACAAAGCCAAACAAATTCTTGACCAGTCATGGACCTAAAGGCTGGAATAGTGCTGATGAAGAGTTGGAGGGTCTCCGTTTTGTAGATAGCTATTAGGGATATTTTAGTTATATTCCAAAGGGTTGTGGCTATACTAATGACTTTTTGTTTATTTGTTTGCTTGTTTGTTTGCCTGAGCCTGAAATCTGATATGCAAGTGGATCCTAATTATTGTCTGGGGATAAGATGTCATGGCTGGAAAAAGGACCATAAAGCAGGATCAGGGAAAAGAGTAGCTCCCAAATATGGCAAAGGTATATACATACTGTTGATTGTAAACCCCATCGATTTGATGTGATCTGGTACCCACATTCAGCTTAGGAGCCTATGTGACCTCTGCATCCATGTAGATCTGAGGTCACATTCTGTGGTCATAAGTAGGAACGTTCCAAACTGGCCCAATGTAAGGACCCATCTTCCTCAGGTGTAGCATAGAGTATACCATCCACCTTCCCTACAGAGGATGGAACATTCTCTACTATAGTTTATCTAAGTTAGGGGAAAGGTCCTATGTGGGCCCACAAAGAGGTCTATTGTGTTGTTCCTGATAGAGATGACCAATAACAATGGAGAGGGGGATTTATTCTAGGTCTAGACTCATCATGTCTGTTTGGGAATCTCAGGACTCCCCGATTAGGGCCCTAGCTGATGGGATGGCCTGATAGTGACTAAAGAGTCATCATTAAAGTATGCCCGTCTCTTACACTTATTCAGATTTTGCAGTCCTTGCTTTGATGAGGTTAGCTTTGGAGTGAGTGAGAGAACTGTAATAGGGAGTAGGTGAGGAGGGTATTTAAGTTTAAGTAGACACTTTTTCATTATGAACTTAAGACTGACTCACTACAGACTATTGTGCACTTTTGCTTTCAGGTATATATTTTGCCCTAATTTATGGATACATGTGAACATATGCCCTATCTCATGGGACCTGGTCTATATCTAGGTTTTGGGACTTTGTTAGGAAGTGAACCTCCTGGAATGGAATTAGAGAATCCTATGAAAGGAATGGTCTCACCCAAGTAATGAAGCTGAAGGGTTGATATGCCATGCCTAATGTCTCTGGACATAGTATGAAGTGAAGCATGCTGAGGTGGTACTCGTTGTGTTGATTAGGTTGGGATTAGCGGATGCAGTATCATTTGGTAAGATTTGAGAGAAGCATGCAGAAAAGTGAGCCCCACCCTAGAGGTTTCAGGACTGGGGTAATATAGGCTCTATAGAGGAAGTGGGAGGTTCCTGCTGTCTTAGGATTTAAGAAGACAATAGATAGTTATTGCTATAATCATATTATTGAGTAATTGGGTTAACTTTGAAAAATCACTTTGTTAGGATTTTCTGTACCATACACACCATCACCATAATTTATGTCCTTTGACATTATTTGTATATAGCTGTGCCACTGGTTGCTTCTGTTCTCCCTGATCTAAGCTTTTAAGAGAGTCAATATATCAAAGACTCACTCTATGTATTAAAAAGACTCAGTCTGTGATTTTAAAAGTTTGAGACATTCAATCAATTTCCCCCTCTAATATTAATTAAATAGTGATTTATCTGATGACAAATTGATAGGAGTGTACATAAACACCATTCCCACCAGCAAAAGACTGTGTCCCATACCATCCTTGCTTCCTCACCCCACAACCCCCACCCTCAGTCTCAACCAGGTTTTTTACATTGGTGCCCTACTCCAAATTCAGTCAAGTCCTGCTTTGAGGTTCTCTTTCTGTTATTCTTTCTCAACTTTTGTTCATGAGTGGGATCATTCCATACTTATCTTTATCTTTCTGACTTAGCTCACTTAACATAATTCCTTTTAGCTCCATCCAAGATGGGTCAGAGAAGGTGGGTTCATTGATCTTAACAGCTGCGTAGTATTCCATTGTGTATGTATACCACAACATCTCAGCCACCCATCTGTGGTTAGGCACCTAGATTGTTTCCAGGTTTTAGCTATTACAATTGTGCTGCTATGAACATAGGTATACACATTTCAGTTGGTTGGGTACTATGGAGTCCTTGGGGTATATTCCTAGAAGAGGGATTACTGGGTCGTATGGAAGATCCATGTCTATCCTTGTGAGAGTTCTCCAGACAGCTCTCCACAGAGGCTTGACCAATTTACATTCCCACCAGCAGTGCAGAAGGGTTCCTCTGTCCCCACAGCCTCTCCAGCATTTGTTGCTGCTGTACTTTCTGATGTATACAATTCTCACAGGAGTGAGGTGGTATCTCAATATTGTCTTCATTTGCATTTCTCTGACAATCAGCAACCTGGAGCAATTTTTCATATGCTTGCTAGCCTTTTGGATCTCCTCTGTAATGAACGTTCTGTTCATATCCTCTGCCTATTTTTGGATAGGCTCATTTGCTTTTTTGTTGCAAAGTTTGCTGAGCTTTTTGTATGTTTTGGTGATTAGTCTCTTGCCTGATGTCTGGCATATGAAGATCTTTTCCCATTCTGTAGGGGTCTTTCTGTTTGTGTGGTAGTTTATTTAGCTGTGCAGAAACTTTTCAATTTGATGTAGTTCCATTGGTTTGCTGATGCTTTAGTCTTCCTTGCAACTAGGTTTGTATCATCAAAAATGTTCTTGAGGTTTAGGTGGGAAAGTATCCCACCAATGTTTTCCTCTAAGTATTTGATAGTTTCTGGTCTAACATCCAGGTCCTTGATCCATTTGTAGTTTATTTTTGTTTCTGGTGGAATTTTGTTTCTGGTTCAGTTTCATTCCTCAGCATGTTTCAGCCCAGTTTTCCCAGCACCATTTATTGAAGAGAGCCTCCTTCCTTCATTTAATACTTTGCCCACTTCTTCTCAAAGATTAGATGTCCATAGTTGTGGGGGGTTAGTTCTGGGCTTTCAAGTCTGTTCCACTGGTCTGTGTGCCTATTTTTGTTCCAATATCAGGCTGTTTTGATGATGATGGCCTTATAATATAGTTTGAGATCTGGGAGTGTGATGCCTCCATTTCTGTTTCTTTTCCTCAAGATAGTTGTGGTGATTCTAGGTGTCTTCTGTTTCCAGATAAATGATTGTAGTGTTTGTTCTATTCTCTTAAAGATGCTTGGTGGAGCATTGATGGGTATCAAGTTAAATTTTTATATGGTTCTGGGGAGAATATTCATGTTGATGATATTTATTCTTCCAATCCATGAGCATAGGATATATTTCCATTTCTTGGTATCATTTTCTATTTCCTTGAACAGTGACTCATAGTTTTTAGTATACAAGTCTTTCCCTTCTTTGTTCAGGTTTATTCCTAGGAATTTTATTGATTTTGCTGCAACAGTGAATGGAGTGATTTCTGGATGTCTTCTTCTTCAGATTTAGTGTGTGCATAAAGAAATGCCACTGATTTTTTTAAAAATATTTATTTATTCCCTTTTGTTGTCCTTATTGTGTTATTGTTGCAGTTATTATTGCTATTGTAATTGATGTCATCTTCATTGGGTTGGATAGAGAGAAATGGAGAGAGGAAGGGAAGACAAAGAGGGGTAGAGAAAGATAGACATATGCAGACCTGCTTCACCACTTGTGAATCAACTCTCCTGAGGTTGGAGAGCTGGGGGCTCGAACCCGGATCCTTAAGCTGGTCCTTGCACTTTGCACCACCTGCACTTAACTTGCTGCACTACCGCCCGACTCCCACCACCGATTTTTGTACATTTATTTTGTAGCCTGATACCTTGTTATATTGCCTAATAACTTCCAGTAGTTTTCTGCTGGATTCTTTAGGTTTTTCTATGTATACTATCATATCATCTGCAAATAGTGAGAGCTGGACATCTTCCCTTCCAATCTGTATTCCTTTGATTTCTTTCTCTTGCCTAATTGCTATGTCAAGAACTTCCAATACTATGTTGAAGAGTAATGGTGATTTTGAACAGCCCTGTCTAGTCTCTGATCTGAGGGGGAGTGCTTTCAGCTTCTGTCCATTGAGTATGATAGGTTTGAGTATGATAGGTTTGCCGTAGGTTTGCTATATATGGACTCCACTATCTTGAGGAATTTCCCATCTATTCCCATTTTTTGTAGTGTTTTGAACATGAATGGGTGTTGGATTTTTGTCAAAGGCTTTCTCTGCATCTATTGAGATAATCATGTGGTTTTGGTTTTGCTTTTATTGATGTGGTGAATGACATTGATTGACTTATGTATGTTGAACCAGCCTTGTATTCCTGGGATTAATCCCACCTTTGGTGATGAACAATCTTTTTGATATACTGATACTATGGCCTGCCCATTTATTATCTACATATAAATCTTCTGCTTTGTCTTACAAATGACTTAAGGCCTCCTCCCTAATTCCCTGCAGGGTATTATTAATCCTACCATTTACACCCCTAGCAACAGTTGCTAAGGAAGTCCCTACTATTCCTAGCCCCCTTTCACCTTTCTCTGCCCCTAAGCATGTATGGTATTGTCAAGTCACTTCTGTTTCTGACTTGTCTCTTCCCTTTTCTGGCCTGGAGAAGTGGGGGGCAGGCAGACCAGGAGGCTGATGTGGGCCATTGTGGCTTAACAGGTGTGCTACTGCCTGACTCTGGGGTGCTCGGATGAATAAAGATTTGAAGGGCCTCACTGCCACAAGCTTGTTTCCTGGGTCATCTCTCTCTCATGCCGCTAGCCTGACAAGTTTCCATCTCAGTACTGCTTTAGCTGTGTCCCAAATATTTTGATAGCTTGTGTCTTCATTTTCATTTGTTTCTAGGAACATTTGAATTTCTTGCTTGAGTGCCTCTCTGACACAGTGGTTCTTAAGCAACATGTTGTTTAGATTCCAAATTCTGTGACTTTTAGTAATTTTCTGTTTGTTATTATATGTTAGCTTTACTCCACTGTGATCTGAGAAGATACTTGGGATGATTTCAATGCTATTGAATTTTTTGATACTGTTTTTGTGGCCTAACATGTGTTCTATTCTTGAGTATGTGCTGTGTGGATTTGAAAAGAATGTATATTCCAATTTTTTGGGGTGAAGAATTCTGAAAATGTGCAAGAGGTCTAGTCTGTCAATCTCTTCATTTACTTCTCTTGTTTATTTGTTTATTCTCTGCTTGGTTGATCTGTCTAAGTGTGAGAGTGGGGTGTTTAAGTCCACCACTATTGTTGTATTACTATTGATGCATTTTTGTGATTTTTTTCAATAGGTGTTTGATGTATTTAGATGGTTCCTCATTGAGTGCATAAATGTTAATAATTGTTAAATCTTATTGGTTGATTAATCCTCTAATCATTATGTATTAGCCTTGCCTAATTTTAGTACTTTACATAATTTAAAGTCTATTGTGTCAGATATGAGAATGGCTGTTCCTGCCTTTTGTGTGTGTGTGTGTGGTTCATTATCCTGTAGGATAATTTTCCATCCTTTCACTTTAAGCCTGTGTCAGTCTTGTTGGATCAGATGGGATCCTTTAAATCAACGTATGGTTGGGTTGTGTTTTCATCCTTCCACTCTGCCTTTTAATGGTTGAGTTTAAGTCATTGATATTATGGATTTGATGTATTCTAATACCATTATTCAACAATTTTTTATTTGCTCTGATATATGGCAAGTATTATGATGATGTTCTTGTTTATAAGAGGTCTTTTAGAACCTATTTCAGGGCAGGCTTGATAATGGTTGCCTCCTTTAGCTATTGTCTGTCTGAGTAGGTTTTGATGCCTCCATCTAGTTTAAATGAAAGTCTAGCAGGGTATATTATCCTTTTCTGAAACCCTTTTTCATTCAGGGATCAACAGATATCTTGCCATTCTCTTCTGGCTTTTAGAGTTTGAGTGGAGAAGTCTGCTGATAATCTTATGGGTTTTCCCCTGTATGTGACTTTTTGTTTTTCTCTTGCAGCCTTTAGGATCCTTTCTTTATCCTTACTTCTTTTCATTGTAACTATGATGTGTCTTGGTGTCTTCAGGTCTGGGTTGATCCTGTTTGGGACTCTCTGGGCCTCTTGAATCTTAATGTACTTTCTGTTGTTTAGGTGTGGGAAGTGTTATTTTATTATTTCCTCTAGAATGTTTACTTCTCCTTCCTCTCTTTCTTCCTCTGGTAGGACAATTAAACGAATGTTACTTCTTTTGAGATCATCCCATATGTCTCTGTTGTTGTTTTCAGTGTCTCTCAGTCTCTTTTTGAGCTCTTTCACCTCTTTCTTAGTTTTCTCTAGCTCATCCTCTATCTTGCTAATTCTGTTTCCTGATTCTGTTAATCTGCTTTCCCTCCCCTCAGCTTCTTTCTTCAGTTTAGTTATAGTATTAGCTTGCTCTGCTAATTGACCTTTTAGTTCAGCTACTTCAGCTTTCAGTTCTCTAATTGCCTCAAGGTAGCTTGTGTTTTTATAGAGGGTATCATCTGTTGTTTCCCTAATTCTGATAGTCCTTTCCTCCAAATTTGTCTTCATTTCTGTGATTATTAAGTTTATTATTGCTTGCATATTTTTATTATCTATGGTTACTTCTGACTGATTTGGAGTTTCTTCTGGGCTCCTCTCTTGATTCATTGTGGTATCAGTTTTATTTGCTCTTGATTTAACCATTTTTTATTGATGTGTTTTTTTATTTTTCTGTTCAGTCTTCTTCGGTTGTTGTGTTTGAAGTACAAGCCGTGCTATATTAAATACCTTTATGAGAAATGTAGTCACCCAACCTCAGAAATTACAACAATAGTAACTGAAGCAAGGATTAATGAAGTTCAACCAATACCCATTAGCCAAACAACACCTCCAGTCCAAGAAAAATAGTGACCAAATCCAAAGGATAAAGAAAGAGAAAGGAAAAAGGGAAAGCAATAGTAGACAACTATGCAAATCTACTATCCACTGTAAATTCTAGGGAGAGCAAGAGGAGAAAGGGAAGTAGAGAAGACACACACACACACACACACACACAAAGAGTCCACTCTGCATCAGATTTCTTCCCCAAAATAATTCACAAATGAGTATCAGTGAATTCAGAAAGCAAAAGAAGGAGGAAGAAAGAAAAGAAGAAAAATTAAAAATAGAATGGTGAAAGGAAAGAGGTTTTTTTTTTAATTAGCTAAGAGGTAGGAAAAAGGCGAGTGGAGGGAAGAGGTAGAAACAAGTTCCTCTCACAATGAATAGGACACCAAGTCACTTAGCAGTGGAAAAAACAACAACAGTTAATTTTGGTCAACCTGAAGAAGGAAGGGCCAAAAAGGATACATGTATATAATAAGAGTAGTGATAAAATAGAATAGAGTAACAAACCCTAACAGTCACTCTGTAGCTTGGACTGCTCCAGATGGGTTGGCTGCAGGCATCCTGAGCTAAGACAGCCAATAGTAAGAAGTATTCCAAAAAAAAAAAAAAAACCTCCAGGTAGTCTTTCCCAGGCAGGGGTAAGGCTCTGATTGGTCAGTTATTTTTTTAATTTTTTAAATATTTTATTTTATTTATTTATTCCTTTTTGTTGCCCTTGTTGTTTTATTGTTGTAGTTATTGTTGTTGTTGTCGTCGTTGTTGGATAGGACAGAGAGAAATGGAGAGAGGAGGGGAAGACAGAGAGGAGGAGAGAAAGATAGACACCTGCAGACCTGCTTCACCGCCTGTGAAGCGACTCCCCTGCAGGTGGGGAGCCGGGGTTTGAACCGGGATCCTTATGCCGGTCCTTGTGCTTTGCGCCACCTGCGCTTAACCCGCTGTGCTACAGCCCGACTCCCGGTCAGTTATTTTTGTCATTCAAATAGAAGTCCAGCCACTTAAAAAATAGAAAAGGAAAGGAAAAGGCTTGGAATGACACACCTTATGAGCCAGGAATCTTGGTAAAGAAAATAGCTCAGGGAGGAGCCTGCTAGGAGTGGCTGTCCAACCCCTAGGGGCTGGTTCTGTGGTGGGGGAGGATTATGATTCAGAAATAATCAGAAGATTTCCTTTCTTTTTCTTTCTGGCTTCTGTTTTCTAACACAAGAGTGGTATCACCCTTAGGACCCCTTATTCACCCTCTTGCTGACATCTCAGTATCCTACCCTATCCAGCATATCCCTGGTCACAGGCTGCTGCATTTTGGAGCTTACATCAGCCGCTGCATCCATGTTACCATCTTGGCTCTGCCCCTGTTTCCTTTTTCTACAGAACTGAGGTGATATTTCAGAAAGCATATAAGTAAGGGGTGGAGACTGGGTGGTGGCACAACTGCTTGAGTGCACGTGTAAGGACCTGGGTTCAAGCCCCAGTTCCCCATCTACAGGGGGTCCACTTCACCTACATATTTGCAGGTGTCTGTCTTTCTCTTCCTCTATCTCCTTGTCCTCTCTCAATTTCTCTCTATCCAATCTAATAAAATTTAGAAAGACAAATAAAAAAGGAATAAAAGGCCACTAGGAGCAGATGATTCATTGTGCACCAATAACCCTGGTGGTAATAAAAAAAATTAATTAATTAAAAAAAAAAACTAAGGGACCCACTGGAGAGACAGAAGAGCAAAAGCACACTCTGTTCTGTCTGCTGTTCTGAGAAAATATACCAGGATTCCTTTTCTCCACTCATTTTCTCTGTTGCTTAGTTTCTCAATAAACCCTTTCAGTGGATTTACAAGTTAATTGCCCTTTTAGTAAAGTCAACAGGTCTAAATTCCCCATATCTAGAAATGAACCATGGGGTCGGTGAAAGAGATTTCATAATGGTTTTATAAAATATTTGCACACCTGTGGCTCTGAGGTCCTGGGTTCAATCCCCAGTACCATCATAAACTGGAGCCTAAACAATGAACCCACCATTCTTAGGAGTTTCCACTCAAGCTCTTGCAATTGTTTTAAAGTCTTTCACTATAATTTTACAAATTCAGAGTTCTAGGTATAGAGTAAATATACTGAATACAGCCTTTGCTCATGGTCCTTCTCATATCTAGTTTGGAAATCCACCACAGTTCCCAAATTTGTCTCCTGAACAGAAGGGTCCTCCTTGGGCAAGCCTTCTAAATCAGAGATCAGTAAGCCTCTTCTGTCATGGGCAAGACAGTAAATCTTTTAGACTTTGTCAACACTTCAATCTCATCCTCAACCTCAGTTTTTGCCTAGTGCAGCTTTTTTCATACCTCTTATAATTCAGTCTGTCCCGAGCACACTGGAGTAAGACCCAAAATGAAAACCCATCCCTATGTTGCCAACAAGTACTTTTCATGTACTTAGTCATACTTGGCTCTGCTTTTTTTCCCTTTGTCTTTCTCACTGTTGATTTTCTGTCTCTTTCTGTCTTTCACTCTGCCTCACTGGGCTATTCCTCAGGTCTAACAGGGGCATTGAGTTCTATTGAGGGTCTGTAAGGTCAAAGAATACTCTGCTCTTGAATCTATTCTATTAAAGCTTCAAAGCTAGACATTGATTGTTAATGGGGCTAAGGAGTCAATACAGGCTCCCAGTTGTCTTAACTTGCTCTTAGGAAATAGTTGCATACTGTAGGAGAATCTGCTTTGACTTGTGTCATTACAATACCCTTGATTCTAAGAAATGACTGAGTTCCCCTTACAGGATACCAGGACCAAGAGGATGCATAAAAATTTTCTAAGCATTATGTCAATTCTTATGACACATTGAAATATATTTTTTGTAATTTTTTACTTATAAAAAGGAAATATTGATTAAACCATAGGAGAAGAGGGGTACAACTCCACACACTTCCCAGCACCAGAACTCTGTATCCCTTTGCCTCCCCTGATAGCTTTCCTATTTAACCATCTGGAAGTATGGACCCAAGGTCACTGTGGTATGCACAAGGTGGAAGGTCTGGCTTCTGTAATTGCTTTCCTGCTGCACATGGGCATTGACAGGTAGATCCATAATCCCAGCCTCTCTCTCTCTTTCCCTAGTGGGGAAGGGCTCTGAGTAAGCAGAGCTCCAGGACACATTGGTGGGGTTGTCTGTCCAGGGAAGTCTGGTTGGCATTATGCTAGTATCTAGAGCCTGGTCATTGAAAAGAGAGTTAACATACAAAGCCAAACATATTGTTGACCAATCATGGACCTAAAGGCTAGAATAGTGCTGATGAAGAGTTGGGGGGGGGTGTCCTCCATTTTCTATATAGCTAGTAGGCATATTTTAGTTATATTCCAAAGGGCCTGTGATTACACTAGTGTTTTTTTTTATTATTATTTTATTGTTTTCTATTTTTATTTATTTTTCTTTTTTTTTTGCCCGAGCCTGAAATCTGATATGCAGGTAGATCCAAGTTAATGTCTGGGGATAAGATGTCATGGCTGGAAAAATGGCCATAAAGCTGGATCAGGGAAGAGAGTAGTTCCCAAATATGGGGAAGGTATATAAATACTGTTGATTGTAAAGCCCACTGATTTGATGTTATCTGATACCCACATTCAACTTAGGAGCTTATGTGACCTCTGCATCCCTGTAGATCTGAGCTCACATTCTGTGGTCATAAGTAGGAACATTCCAAACTGCCCCAATATAAGGACCCATCTTCCTCAGGTGTAGCATAGAGTATGTTGTCCATCCTCCCTTCGGAGGATGGAACATTCTCTACCATTGTTGATCCAAGTTGAGGGCAAGGTCCTATGCAGGCCCATAAAGAGGTCTATTGCATTTTCCCTTTCTTTTCAATTAATATTTTAGTAAGACAGATACAGAGAGAAAGAGATAGAGATCAGAGCACTGCTCAACTCTAGTTTATTGTGATGCTAGGAACTGAACTTGGAACCTCAGAACCTCAAACATGAAAGATTTTCACATAACCATTATGCTACTTCCTCAGTCCTCTTTGTTTCTAAAGTCCCACCTTTGAGCTATAAGGTGATGGCAACAGCTGAAAGCATCTGATGATAAAAGGTCTAAAACTTATTGGAAAGATTCTCTAAGAACTCAAAGTCATAAAAGGCGATAACCTTCTTGAAAGGCAAATTATCACATTTCATATCATGTCTAGGCTTATCTCGCTTTTATTATAGCCACTCCTTTTGTAAAGTCAAGTTTTAAAGTTTCTTACTTATGTTGAAGGCTGTTCAGTAAAAGGGAGAGGTCTCACTTCAATACTGACTTAGCCCAGGAGTTAAAGAAGAAACTGAAGCCTCCTCTTCTCCCCTCCCCAAGTCAAAGCAACAGCTGAAATTAAAACTGCTGAAGAGACAAGAAGAATCTACTTTCTCTAAAAGAGATGGTATTCTAGAGTGTAAAGAAAATAAGACAAATAGCCTGCTAAGGAATTAATTAACTAGCATTACTTGAGGAAACATCTAATATGTGAAGTCAGAAAACTTGGATTTGAACCTGTGTTGTCAATTGCTAAAACAACCAGAACAAGCAACTTAACTTTCAGTTTACCTGAATCTAAAAGAGAGATAAAATGAAATGCACTGGGGTGGGGGTGGGGCTATTTCACATAATGGCTATGCAAACAGACTCTCATGCCTGCAGCTCCAAAGTCCCAGATTCAATCCGTGCACCACCATAAACCAGAACTAATCAATGCTTTGGTGTTTCCTTTTTATAAATAAAATCAATATATATATATATATATATATATATATATATATATATATATATGTAATAAAAAGGAAGGAAGGAAGAAAAAAATGAAATGCACTTTACACTGTTGTCATATAAAGATTAAGTGAGATATTAGGATCTAGTGAGATATTAGGATCTAGTGAGTTGCTGTGCAACTCAGGCATCCAAGTTCGACATCCTCGAGGAAACACTCAAAAAAGACATGTCTTTGATATCTGATTACTGTAAAAAATGGGCGACTAATCCCTAGCACTGCAAAAACAGTATCATCTGTTTTCCATCTACAACATGCCTCAGCCTCGCGTGAGCTTAATGTGCATCTTGACGATACGAGAAGCCGGCATGAAGCCCAGCCAGTCTATCTTGGCGTTTACTCTCGATCGCACTCTGTCATTTCACAAACATCTCATAAAAACTGCAGCAAAGGTGGGCGCGAGGAATAATATCATTGCAAGACTGGCCAGCTCCTCATGGGGCGCGAGCGCTTCCACACTACGATCATCATCTCTGGCATTATGCTATTCCACTGCAGAATACTGTGCCCCAGTATGGTTCCGTAGCCCCCATGTCCACTTGGTCGATTCCAAATTATATTCCTCCATGAGGATAATTTCTGGAACCATCCATTCCACCCCGGTTCCATGGCTGCCAGTTCTTAGCAACATTGCCCCGCCAGATATTCGTCGGGATGCGGCATCATCTAAGTTCATTTCCCACGTCTACGCTTGACCAGACCTGCCAATATACGCGGATATCTTCACCCACCCTGTTCAGCGCTTGACATCTTGTCATCCAATCTGGTCTCCTACGCCTACACTGAACTTCTCTGTTCCAGACTCTTGGAAACAGAGTTGGCAGTCAGCTGAGGTAAAGGACAAACACCTCATCACAGACCCCTGCAAGCGTCAACCTGGCTTTGACCTAGCACGTTATGATTGGGCCCTCCTCAATCGCTATCGAACAGGCCATGGCCGGTGTGCCGCTATGTTCCATCGCTGGGGAGCCAGAGACGACCCGAACTGCCCCTGCGGCTACAGACAGACTATGACCCACATAGTCGACGACTGCCACCTCTCCAGATTCAAAGGAGGTCTCAAAACTTTACATCAGGCTCAACTTGATGCTGTTGACTGGCTATGGAAGAAGGGCAAACACTAGAAGAAGAAGTGAGAAAACTCGCCTGGTTGGGTGCCTATCCTGACAGGGACACAACCCAGGTTCACTTCCCGGCCTCGCACAGGAGGTGCAATAGCACTGAAAGAAGCTTTGGTGCTGTGTTGTCTCTCCTTCTCTCTGTCTCTGTTCACTCTAGCCCTGAGGGGTGGAACTAGGCATGCTCAAGGCATGGCTCTGAACCAAAAACAACAATAAGAAGTGAATGAGATTTTGAAATTGTGGGTATAAATAGAAGCTGAGATGCTTTTTGAAACTTGACTCAAATGCTAGAGGAGAAAGGACCAAAACAAAGACCCTTGATTATACTCCTTTCCTAGAGCTAGATAGATCAGTCTCTTCCATCCCTACAAGTTACTTCACTCTTCCTAAATACTCAGAGATATGGACAAGATTTTAGAAAATTACTACCAATAAATTCGTATTGAGCACCTAATACTAAAGCACAATCCCAGACTTTCAGGGGGCACAGAGTCAGCTCCATGACATTTACTATACTTGGCTTGCAGTTTTTGAGGAGGGAAAGCTAAGTCATTGGAACAACAGCCTTCACTCCAAGGGTCAAGGAGCTAGGCTGAGTTTTTTGTCCGTTGCCAAGTATTCCATCCTTTTATTTATTTTACAGAGACAGAGAGGAATTGAGAAGGAAAGGTGGGAAAGATAGGGAGAGAGAGAGAAAGAGTTACATGCTGCACTGCTTCACTCACCTTTCGTGAAGCTTCCCACTGCAGCTAGGGACCACAAGCTTGAAACGAGGTCCTTGCACGTGGTAACACATGCAATCCATAGGGTGTGCCCCTTCCAAGGCCCTCTATTCCGTGTATAATTCAAGGACATTGAGGAAAGCTAAAAGGAGGATTCTATGGGCCTGCCAAGCCCTGTGTCTTATGGATTTATGCCAAATCTTCATTATGTCCAGATGACCACAAGCTTCCACTTTGACAAGTGGATCACAGTGGCATTTGGAGACCCAGTTGCTAGTATCAATTCAGAGTCAAATTCAGTTTAAAGAAAGTTTCTGAAAGGCTAAAGATATCCTTCCCCCAATGGATACTAAGTCTATTCTAAGTCAAAGTCTCCTTTGGGGGAAGTTCCAAAGAATATTTACAGAATATAGTTACAGCAGGGCTCCATGCACACCTACAAGGTGTCTAGCTTCCTTTCCATTTTCTTTCTTTCTTTCTCTCTTTTTATTTTTCATTCTTTTTTTTCTTTCCAAAAGACTGCTTAACCCTAACTTATGGTAATGTAGGGGATTGAATTTGCAACAGGAGCTTTAGGCATGAAAGTCTTTTGCATAACCATTATGCTATCTCCCCTACCCTCCAGCCTCCTTTCCAATCAAGGGACTTGAGTTCTGGAATCTGGTTTTGAACTGGGACATTATATGAAAATAAGAGTCCCCATTGAGCCTAGTCAAGATAAATGCTTGTATGTGTCTAAAGTGTTTGTGTTATATAGAGGAAGTGATCTCTTAGTATGCTACCCATTTATTTCATCCTGGGCACAGTAATCAATTAGACACTGCCAAGAAAATCAGCAGGTCATTCTGTTCACCTTTTGTCCCTATTGTCCATTATAGTAATTGCATCTAATTTGTCTCTAACAGTTAAGAGCTACTCCTTGGCTTGTGATTCTGTGTGTGTCAGGGGAGGAAGGAGGTTCTTATGGACATCAAGGACTATATCTAGTACCTGTATTTCAAATGTGCAGAGGAAGCCACCATAATGCTTTTCTTCTATTTTATTTTATTTTATTTTATTTTATTTAGAAATAAAGATACAGAAAGAAAGGCACAGAAAGAGAGGCCCTCTGGCTGATCAACTAACTGATCAACTCTGGTTTATGGTGGTGCTGGGGATTGAAACTGGGACCTTGGGATCTCAAGTCTTTTTTATAACCATCATGCTATCTCCACAGCACCATAATGCCTTTCAAAGATTCCGATATGGTCTCACTAATACATTGCCAGTTTTTCCTCCTAATAAGAGGACACTTAGGTATCTTAGGAGATCCCTCAGGAACCAAGAGGATGAGAATGTAGTTTGAATGTGATAAATTCATTCTAATATTCTTATTTCATCAAACATTTGGAGGTAATCTTCTACACAATATTACATCATGGAACAGAGATCACAGTAAAGGCTAAGTTTCAGTCAACCAATCAGCTAAACTAATTTTCAGAGTCCCTTCTAATGTTCAGTTCATCATCTTTGATAAGTGCGCCTATGTAATGAATTTGATTTGACCCACTGATCTATTCTGTACTCATTTAACACACATGACATCCATTCCTACATGTGCTCCAACTAAGCTTATTGATAGAAATTAGGAACATTTTACATTTATTTTGGAGCACAAACTACTTTGTTCAGACCAGATAAAAGTAATAGAAATGATAGGCATGAGATCACATGTTGGATAGTATGCCAGCTCCCCCTGGCTTCTGCTTAACCATATGCCTATATAGGGATAGATTTAATCCCATTCAAAGCTTTGGTCTATTTACATAAATCACTTTTACATTTACATAAAGCACTCCAGGGCATTGGTGGTTCAGTGATAGGATTCTCGCCTGCTCTGCCCCCTCCTTGTCACACTCTGATTTTCACCAGTCACTTTTCTCTCCACCCTCTCTATGTCACATCCTGTTTCCACCCTACTTGGCAAGTATATATAAAGACAGCATTGTGAGTTTTAGAGTGCTTGAGTTTAGCTTAGCTCGTCTTAGATTGTGCTGCGTCCTACATGAATAAAGAGATACTGCCTACAGCTCAACCATGAGTCCCTGGCTGTCTGTTACCCGCCCGTGAAGCCAGCCCGGCGAAAACAACATAACCCATCGAAAACAACAATCACACACCTCTTTGTAAGGCATATGTTCTAGGTGATATTATTTCTGGGTCTTTAATAAAACAAAAGCTAGCGTCATCATCTCTAAAAGAATAGGCTACTTCCTTCAAAAGAGAGACTTGGGCAGAATTGAGAGTTTAAATTTCCACTGCAAAAAAGTTAACCCAAGTAGAAACTTGATGTATATCTGACTTCAGCTTATGTTACAATTCTGAAACCCACACAACTAAATTCCAAGTTTACCAGTAATCAGTATCATAAAAAGAAACTTCTCAAAGATTAGTATCAAGGCACTCTGGTTGTTGAAACATCTGAGCAAAGAGTTTAAAAATCTGATCTTGTCAGTCTATGTGTAGATTCTCCAGCTGTTATACATCTAGAATCTCACAGTCATCATTGTCATAATAGTCAATCTAATAACTACCTGGTCCTCAAAGCACTTGGTCAGTAAATACTGCAAAAGGAAGAGGTTGAGGCTATCAGAATAGAAGCTTGAAGTAGGAAGGTCAAGAAGCTGAGGAGTAGAGGATATATTTGGATGCTAGTAGTTCCTCTGAGAGTTCAGAAGAACAACACCAGAGTCAGAATTTGGGCCTCAGAAGAGGTCTGTATTTCTGACCTTGTTTAGCTAAGGCAGGGACTGCTAAAGGGCCTCCAGGAAATTGGTTCTAGGAGAACTGATAGAAGCTGAGGAACAGAATGGATTGATTGCTGCCTCCACAAGAAATGCTGCTGAGCACTGCTCGAGATGAGGTTGTTATTAGATCTTTAAGAAAACAAAGGCTGGGGGCAGGGGCGGGTGGTAGCACAGTGGGTTAAATGCACATGGCTGAAAGCTCAAGGATCACAGTTCAAGCCCCCAGCACCCCACCTGAAAGGGGATCACTTCACAAGCAATGAAGCAGGTCTGCAGGTGCCTAACTTTCTCTCCCCCTATCAGTCTTCCCCTCCTCTCTTGATTTCTCTCTGTCCTATCCAACAACAACAATAAACAACAAGGGCAACAAAAGGGGGGAAATGGCCTCTAGAAGCAGAGGATTCCTAGTGCAGGCCCAGCCCCAACATTAACCCTGGAGGCAAAAAAAAAAAAAAAAAAAAAAAAGAAAAGAAGAGAAGAGAAAAGAAATGAAAAGAAAACTGGTCTCATCATTCCTAAAGCAATAGGTTACTTCCTTTAAAACAGAGACAGAGGTGTTGTTAAAATTTCCGGGGCTCTTGCCGGGCCGGCTAGCTTCACGGTGGTGAACAGAGACGCGGAGACAACGGCTGGGCAGGGAAGCTGTATTTCTTTATTCAGGAACAACGATTCACAAACTAAGACAAACTAATCACCAAACAGAACTCTGTTGTCTCTTTGCGGCGGCGCAAGCACTCTTTCTTTTACTCTGGAACTCAGGAACCCTCTCCCTTACTCTCGAACTCAGAAACTCTCGCACCCTCGCACTCTCGAACTCCGGAACTCAGGAACTCTGTCACTGGGGAACTCAGGAACTCTCGGACTCCGGAACCCTCTCCCAGGGTCCCTTGGGGCGGGGCCAAGCAGGCCCGCGAAATTAACAGGACTCATCCAATTCTCTTGGAGGGGGAGGGCTAGAACAAGCCAATGTAAAGCATACGACAATTCCCCCTTTTCTTTTTAACTAAATGACTATAGTATCAAGGGTGTGGGGTGAACAGAAACATATATAACCAAAACCAGCATGTTGCCAAGGAAAGGCCTGAGGGGGCCATATCTGAAAAAAAAAAACATTTCTTGCCTCTGGGGGGCTACTTGCCTCGATGGGCATTTGCATGGGGGCGGGGAACGGCCTAGGGTCCCAAAGGCAGCTGGCTGCAACTTACTTACTATGAAACAAAACTTGTTATTAGCATATCTACTGCACGATCTAACATTTCTAATAGAGAAGGAATTTGAGACTTTTACATATCAACAACGTCTTTTAACCTTTTGTTACACCCATTCAAGATGGAGACACACCCTAGGTGTGGGCCGGAGAGGAAACCTCAGGCATGAGAATAATTAGCATAGCCATTGTGCGATCTACCATTTCTAATAGAGAAGGTAGTGTTTTACATATCAACAAGTCTATTTAACCTTTTGTTTAGACCAACTTAGTTGAAATATATTGATTGTTAACTAATTTTTACCTCAGACTTTAAATGTAAGTTAATTTTTATCTTTATGAGAATTACGTTGAAAACCTTTTTCATTTATCTTTGACTAGTAAGAATTTAGCCTTAAAGCTACTGTTTACCAAACTTTAAACATACACATAAACATAGTCATTAATACACGAGGAGAGAAACCTTTGTTACGAAGACATGTCATTTTAAACACGAATTTAAATCTATATTGTCTTAGTTGTTGGGGGGGGGGGTTCACCATCCGGAGGTGGCTTCCCGCGCAGCTCCACTTCTAGGAATTGCAGGTTGCGATCTCTGCACAAATCTCTGCGTACTCCAGCTTGTCTGTCTTCAGACCGGACCGGCGGCTGGAGATCTCGTGTGCCCAGTTTTGGCAGGGAGCCCGGGAGTCCGGGAGGCCCGGGATGGTTCCAGAATTCATAGAAAGAGGGCAGGCAGGCCATCTTTGTAGAAGGCGTGAGCCTAGGTGCCCAGGGGTGGCGGCCATGATAGAACGCCGCGGCCCTGCCCCATGGCCCTGCCATGTCTGCTGCCCTGTTCGCAGTGGCCGAGCAGCGTGGAGGGATCAAGCGTCCAGTGCCCTGCACCACGCGGTGGAGAGCCGGCTCCTGTGGGCTGGCCTCAGGCTCCAGCATGTTGGCATCGGGCTCCAGCATGTTGGCATCGGGCTCTAGCGTGCTGGCATCGGGCTCTTGCATGGTGGCGTAGGCCTCCTGCGGGCTGCGGGGCTGCGGGGTTGCGGGCGCGGTTCGCGGGGTTGTCTGGGCGCAGCCGGCTGGCTGGCTGTTTGACCAGGTGGAAACAGCAGCTCCGTGCCTCTCCTCCCGCCCGCTGGCTCTTCCCGCTGGCTGTTCTGAGTTCGCTCGAGCGAGTGGAAACCACAGAGTGGTCCAGAGATAAATGTTCCAGAAACAGCAAAACAGTCTCGTGAAGAAAGAGCAGAGGCCTTTGGAGATCTCTTCACAAGCAGAAGAGAAGGCCATCGTGCATAGGTAGCCAAATTGTCTTTACTTATCTGAGAGATGCGCAGGTCAGGTCCACGTGGGCGCCATTTGTTGTTAAAATTCGGAAGCTCTTGCCGGGCCGGCTAGCTTCACGGTGGTGAACAGAGACGCGGAGACAACGGCTGGGCAGGGAAGCTGTATTTCTTTATTCAGGAACAACGATTCACAAACTAAGACAAACTAATCACCAAACAGAACTCTGTTGTCTCTTTGCGGCGGCGCAAGCACTCTTTCTTTTACTCTGGAACTCAGGAACCCTCTCCCTTACTCTCGAACTCAGAAACTCTCGCACCCTCGCACTCTCGAACTCCGGAACTCAGGAACTCTGTCACTGGGGAACTCAGGAACTCTCGGACTCCGGAACCCTCTCCCAGGGTCCCTTGGGGCGGGGCCAAGCAGGCCCGCGAAATTAACAGGACTCATCCAATTCTCTTGGAGGGGGAGGGCTAGAACAAGCCAATGTAAAGCATACGACACAGAGGGAGACTTGAGGTTTCAAATTCGTATTGCAAACAAGTCAACCCAGGTAGAGGAAGAAGTAAATAGTAAGGTAAAAGTTACCTCTTTCCTCCTGCTTTGCTTTTCTTTTATGTTTTTATTTATTCATTTACTTATTTCATTTTTGGATAGAGACAGGGAGAAATTGAGGATGCATTCTCATCAACTGCTTGTATAGAAAGTGTAAAATGGCAAACCAGCTAAAACAGCTGTTTGATGGTTGCTAATAAAGTCCAAATGACACCTCCTCTGTGACCTACAACTGCCATTTCTACTTGGATAGTCATTTACTAATTTATTTTATTTCTAGAGACAGAGAGAGAGGAGAGAGAGGGAGAACTTGTTGTCCTAAAGATCTCATGAATGCAGTGGGGGTTAGGTCTGAATCTGGGTCACAAGCATGGCAGTGCAGGTGAGTTATCTCTCTATTTCCTATTTTTTAACATGCACTTAAGTTTTCTATAACTTAATTTTACTAGTTGCAACAACATTTGTTTATAAGACTATATAAATGTCAAGGGTACAATTTCAGTTCTTCAGATCATGTTACCACACCTTGTCCACCACCAAGGTGCCACTATCACTCTCCTGTTGCCTATTTGAGCAAACATGATTTTTTTTTGACATTTTAACTAAACACACTCAGAGATACCTTTTATTTCTTTTCTTTCTTGTCTTTTAATTGAGACAGATACACAGAAAGAGAGAATCTAAGAGGCCACAGCACCAAAGTTTCTTTCATTGCAGCAGGGGTTAAGCTCAAACCTGGGTTATGAATGTGACACAACAGTACATGATCAAATTGAACTATTTTGCCAGTCCTAGACTTTTGTAACTTTAGGAGTGTGACTGATATCAAAAATTGGCAACAACAAAAAAAAAAAAGAAAACATAGAAGCAGATTGTATCCACAGGAAGCAGACTGGGAGGCAGAGTCAGAGGTAGAAATCTAATCTCAGGGATCTTTCTCTAATAAGAGAAGGAAGCAACAAGTAGAAGGGAAGAGTTGTTGAGATGCAGGACTGACAAGGTCTTAGTGGAATATGTCGGCTTTTAGAGTTAGCTGCAGTGGTCCACATGGTCATGCATTTGTCTCCATCCCTCCAACTCCAACAGTCCTAGGACCCAGATTGTCACAGACAGGGCATATCCTAGGGAAGAGGTGGCTCTACAGTGGAGACAAACCCTACAATGGCTAAGCTGGGAAACAAGTCTTCTGGAAGGGGGGTCATTCAGCTTATCTTTGGAGCTGACACAAGAATTTTCAAACTCTCCTGAGTGTGTTGTTGATTAAAATCATTTGGAATGCCAGTTTGCTGAAGTACATAAGCTCTGCAACTAATACTTAATGTGAAAGTGTGGTTTCTCCTGCGATACACCCCCTTGTCCTGTCTTCTTCTTCTAGCGTTTGCCCTTCTTCCGTAACCAGTTAATGGCTTTGAAAGTGACTGGGATCCATGTGGATTCAGTTGGCTAGGAAGGATCGTCAGTTTCCCCAATGAATGGGTACTCACGGGATGCACCACGGAAAGGTCGATCCAATGCATCCCATGTCCTGTGATAGATGTCCATAACAGCACCATTAGAGCTCCAGGCTGGAAACTACTGGAATGTTCATCAAGTAAATATTAGTATATTCATTTATTGAATAAATTATTACTATATGTCACCATTATATTAATGTACATATAAAAGCTATACTATGTAAATGCCAATAAAAACAATCTGTATAGGAACTAGCAAAAACCTGGGTAAATCTCATTACATGTATTTAAAGTCTTGGGCCTGGGAGGTGGCATAGTGAGTAGAATGCTGAACCTAAAAATCAAGAGATCCTGAGTTCAATTTTCAGCATCCCATGTGCTTAAGTGATGTTCTGGTATATCTCTCTCTCTCTCTCTCTCTCTCGTAATATGCCTTTTAAAAATAGAATTAGGTGAAGTCAAAAGAAGACACATCATAATATAGGTTTCTTTATATAAATATTTCAAAGTGAGCACTCCAAATCCTATCAATGGCTTAGGGATAAAAATTTAATGATAAGTTTATGATGAAGGCCAGTGAAATGATTTGTAGAGGTCATAGTAAGTGGCTACTTTGGAGAGAGGTTAGTTCTGATTCAGGTATTAGCAAAAGAGAAAGTGGCCAAAGTTTTAATCACTCATTCTTCTATAATTTTCAAATCAAGTTATAGATGGATGCTTGGGTACTTTATACATGTTATATTTCACAATAAAAAAAATGGCACATGTGTTTTACATTATAAAGAGCACACATTACTATGTCAAAGACCCAAGTTCAAGTTCCTGGTCCCCACACAGGTTGTAAGCAGTGTTGCAGGTATTCATTCTCCATCTCTCTCTCTCTCTCTCTCTCTCTCTCTCTCCCTCTCTCCCTTCCTCCCACCCTCCCTTCCTTCCTCCCTCCCTCCTTCACTTCTTTCCTCCCTTCCTTTTTAGATCTCTGTCTCTTGTTAGCTTATAGGTTATATAATGGTCAATGATTATCTCAAGAGCCATCACAGAGCCTAACTAGACTTTTTTTAATCAGTATTTTTTTCTCTTTCCAAATAATTTATTAGAAGGATTATAGTTTACAGTGTAGTTTTTGACATATGGGTACAGTTGTTAATGTTTCGGGAGCTCCAGCCAGCCAGGCTAGCGTAACGGTGGTAGAGAGAGACAGACTCGGGGACACACGGCTGGGCTGAGAAGCTGCAGTTTAATCTTTATTCACGAAGGGTCAAATCACCACACCATGTGCTTCCCCATGTTTCTCCTTCCGCCGGTGCTGCTGGGACTCTGGACGTCCTTAGCATAGGGGGCGGGGAGAAAGAGGGGCGCGAAACTAGCAAGAGCCAAACCATTTCTCTCAGAGGTAGGGGGAAGGGGGCCAAACCAACACAAAGAATACCAACAGGTACAGTTTCTTATCTCCCCATCATAGGTGTCCACACACCACTCTCACCATCAACTTACTTCCTTCTCTGTCATCCTGCACTTGGTCTCCAATGTCCTCTCCACTCATTCCCATCCCTTCCTCCACCAGAGCCCTTTGCTTCAGTGAAATATAGCTAAAACCTTAAAAAGAGTAAATTTTGGACTTCCAGGAGGCATGGCCACAGAATAACTGAGACCGAATCATCTCTCCTCCCAAAACAACAAATAAATGCAACAAGAGATGCAACTGAAGTAATAATCTACAGCTAAAAGACTTGCAGTCTCAGGTGGGTGATCAATCACATGAAGTTGGGGCAAAAAGGGGCAAAGGTTGAAGAATATCAGTCAGATCAGAGTTCCAGATGGCACAGAGCTGAGCCATTCCATCTTGGCAATTTCCCTTTAAGCACAGCAAGTAATGAAGGTTGTTCCTAGTGCTAGAAGAAAAGAGAAAGGGGCTTAAAAGCTCTCAATCTTTGGTTCAGGGGTTACTTAGCCTTCTGAATTTAAGGCAAGAGTGCAACATAAAACAGAGCATTTGTGACCACAGGACAACCCAAGGCAACGCCCCCACAAACACACCCCATCCCACCCACTGCTGATCATACAAACAAGAGAAACATAGAGATCACAATAGCACCACCTGCTGGCCATCAATAACCATCACAGACTAGCAGCAGTTGTGTCTCCTCTTCCCAGACACAAATCAACCCAGGCAAGTGTGATTAGTGAATTGAATGGTACTGAGAGAAGGACCTCATAACACACCATATGCAATGGTTAAACCAAGAAGAAACATTGTAGAAATGAGCCAGGACAAAAGCCCAGATAAACCACACACACACACACACACACACACACATACACACACACACACACACACAGAGTTTTGAAGGCAAGATCCAAACACTAATTGAGTTATTAGTCATAGGAGTGAGGAAAGAGTTTGAAAGTAAGATCATGAGAAAAGGGGAAACAGAAAATGAGACTCTGAAAGAAAACTCTAACTATCTGGAGGTAATTAGAGAGCTGAAAACTGGAGCTGAGCTAAGAGCACAACTAGCTGAACCAGCTAATACAGTATCAGAACAGGGTTAACAAAATAGATGAGCTACAGAAAACAACAAAGGGGAGAAAGAATAGAATAAGTGAAGCAGAAAACAGATTGGCAAGATTAAGGATGAATTAGAGAAAACTAAGAAAGAAACAAGAGACCTCAAAATGAGATTAAGAGATACTGAAAACAACATATGGAATGAATTCAAAAGAAGAATTCAACATGCATTATTGGCTTTCCAGAGGAAGAAAGAGAAAGGGGGTAATAAAGTATTCTATAGGACATAATAACTGAGAACTACCCTACTCTAAACAAGATAAAAGACATAAAGCTTCAAGAAGCTCAGAGGATCCCAAATAGAAATAACCCAAATTTAAAGACACCAAGACACATTATATTTATTAACTTTATTTATTGGATAGAGACTGTCAGAAATCAAGAGGAAGGGGGAGAAAGAGAGAGAGAGAGACAGACACCTGCAGATCTGCTTCACCACTTGTGAAGCTTTCCCCCTGCAGGTGGGAACCTGGCTTCTTATGCACTGTAACATGTGTGCTCAACCAGGTGTGCACCACCTGGCCCCTGACACATCATATTTAAAAAGAAAAGGAATAAGGATAAAGAAAGGATCCTGAAGGCTGAAAGAGGGAAACAGAGTCATCTGCTGAGGAAAACCCATAAAATTAGCAACAGATTTCTCCACACAAGCACTAAAGGCCAGAAAAGAATGGCAAGATATATAGAGAGTGCTCAATGAGAAAGGTTTTCAACCAAGACTATTGTATCCTGCTAGACTATCATTCAGACTAGATGGAGGCACAGAAACCTTCTCAGACAAGCAACAGTTGAAGAAATCAGTTATCACCAGGCCTCCCTACAAGAAGTTCTCCAAGGTCTCTTATAAACAATCACAGCATCATAAACAGGCCATATGTCAGAACACTAAAAATCTACAAGAATGGCATTAAAATATCTTTGCTCTATAATATAAATAAATGCCAATATCCTGAATTCACCTCCTTAAAGGTGTAGAGTAGGAAGATGGATCAGAATACACATCCCAACTGTATATTGTCTGCAGGAATTCCACCTAACTCAACAATACAAATACAGAATCAAAGTGAAAGGATGGAAAATTACCATACAAGCCAGTGGACCATAAAAAGGGGCAAGAGCAGCTATTCTATATATGATATGATAGGCCTTAAATCAAATAACATTTTAAAAGATAGGGATGGATATTACTTAATGCTCAAAGAATCAGTCAGTCAAGAGGTCTTAACAGTTATTAACATCTAAATGCACCCAATGAGAGGCCATCTAAATACATCAAACATCTACTGAAAGAGCTACAGCAATATGTTAACAGTAACACAGAAATAGTAGGGGATTTCTGCACCCCTTGGATGTTAGACCAGAGACTATCAAATACTTAGAGGAAAATATTGGCAGAACTCCTTTCCATCTCAATTTTAAAGGCATCTTCAACAAAACAAATCCAATTACAAAAATAAAGTTGAACAATAAACAGAAAGCAGAACTTGGACTGGGTCTGGTGTATTGCATCAAAATAAAGGACTCTGGAACATGATGGTAGAGGAAGACCTAGAGGGGGGTGGAATTATTATGTGGAAAACTGAGAAATGTGAAGAGAGGTAGATGGCATAATGCTTATGCAAAGAGACTCATTCCTGAGGCTCCAAAGTCCCAGGTTCATGGTGAATTCACTTTCTTTACCCTATCTTGGATGGAGCTCAAAAATATCATGTTAAGTGAGATAAATTAGAAACAAAAGGATGAATATGGAATGATCTCACTCATGGGCAGAAGTTGAAAAACAAGGTCAGAGGGGAAAATTCTAAGCAGAACTTGGACTGGAGTTTTGCACCAAAGTAAAAGACTCTGGGGTGGGGGGGAGGGTTCAGGTCCTGGAGCATGATGGAAGAGGAGGACATAATGGAGGACGTACTGTTGTGTGGAAATGTTATACATGTACTAACTATTGTATTATACTGTTGACTGTAAACCATTAATCCCCCAATAAAGAATTTTTTTAAGAAAAGTAAATTTTCTGATGATCCAGATACATAAAATGGGCCTCAGAGTTCAGTATGTCCTGGCCTATATACTTTGAAGCCAGGTCACCTCAACCTCTCCTCCAGCTGTAAGCCTTTGAAATACAAAGAACTGAGCCTGACAAGAAAGGAGGAAGAACACAAGTTGATGGGAGGCAAGAAGTTATGCCACCCAAAGGAACCAAGAATGAATGAGAACATGTTTTGTTTTGTTTTTACATGTTTACAAATATATGTGAACTAATGGATCATTTCTGAGTGGGATAACTTATTCCACTGTTTTTTTTTTCTTTTTCACTTTTTTTTTCAAAGCTTCTATATTTATTAAAATAGTACTTCAAAGACTGAGGGAAAGCATAATTGCTATGCAAATGATTTTTGTTGTTAATTTGCTTGTTTTGCAAACACCTATCACAGGGAGATAAAAAAAAAATGTTCCCAGGTGTCAACAACTGTATTGTAAACCATTAGCACCCCCCCAATAAAATGATAAAACAAATTATTTTTAAAGGCACAGAGGCAAAAAGGCAGGAGAGAGGGAGGGAGAGAGAGAGTGAGAAAGACTGAGACTTGAACATGGGTCCTAGGCATGGCAAAGTTGCACACTATCCAAATGAGCTATTTCATTGACTCATCTGCCATTTATACATGGAAAAGACCTGGTGCTTTCACTTAAGCACAGTATGGGCTCCAGCTGAACCTGTTTATCTTGTGGTTCTCCAGGCTCTAGGTGTTGGGGGAGGCCCAGCAGCTGCCTCAGAAGGAAACAGCATTAGGGCTGCCTAAGATGCCTCTACCTGCATGAGTTTGTCAGAAGTTGTGCACAGCCTTGTCTTCCGAGCACCTCCCCATGTTTTAGCCACCCAGCAAGATGAAGAGTAAGGCTCAAAGGGAGATTACTATTGATAGAGGTGATGAGCACTGGACTTTGTTTTATATGTTTTCTGTTTAAATAAGCAACTCAGTTTAATCAGCTCCAACCCGTAACACCATATTTACCAGGATATGTGAGATAAATCTGCCCACAGTTAAGAGAGTCTTTAAGGGTCAAGACCCAGTAATCTAGCCCTTCTTCTAGACTAAGAGGGGTAGTTCATTGTCTCCCCCACCCCACCCCCAACCCCGTCTCCATCTCGCATTTTCTTGGCTGCCATAGCCTTCATTTACAAATAACAGTCTCCCTCTACAGTCTCACACACACACAGTAACTAATATCATTAGAGTGTCTCCAGTGGGTGATCTGCAAAACTGGAAGGTATTCACGCATGGTTTTACTTATTTATTTGTTTGTTCATCTTAATAAAAGAGTGCGATAAAGAAAGAGACACAGAGAGAAAGTCCAGAGCACTGTTCAGCTTGGGCTCATGGTGGTACTGGGGGTTGAACCTGGGCCCTCATAGCCTCATGCATGAATGTCTTTTGGCATAACTACTATGCTATCTCCCCAGCCCCTTACACATATTTCTTCCTTTCAACACACTTTTCCTGATGAGCAAACTGAAGTTCAGAACAGCTAGGTGACTTGCACAAGATCACACAGCTAGCAGAGCAAAGGACAGCTCAGACCACCTCTCGGCCTATTATCTGTGAGAAGCCAAGCTCCCCTCCAACCTCCCACTGCTCCCCCATGCCTTTTCCACACAGGAAACTGAAGTCCCATCCTGAGCAAAGTCCTACCTGTTCTCCCAGGTCTAGATTCTTATCTTGCCTACTAATCCTCATCACCTGACTCAATTCTCCCAATGAAACCAACCAATCCAAGAGCAAGTTTCTCTTACCAACTGGAAATTTTAATTCATCCATAGAAAATGTAATTAATTCACTCTCCCTGCCCGATTTCTTGCTTAATACTTATGTCAGAGAATGCCAGTCTCCTTGCACAGCTGTTTGCATCCTTGCTTAGAGGGCACATGGCCGCAGATGTTAAGTGGCTACCCTGATCAGAGTTGGGGAGCCCCATGAAAGTTCAGCAAGTTCAATGATATGAGGGCAACACCATTCAAGAGTGAGCTGGTGTATTGAGTTCATGAATCCACATCTCCCACTCAGTGTGCAAGGAAACATTCTGCATCACTTAGCCAAACTCACACAGGAAGACACCCAAGACTTTGTGAGACCAGCAATCTAACCCTACCCTGCTCCCCTCCTCCAACAACCCCAACATGGGTTCATATTCCCAGAGATGGCCACAACCCCAGTTAGGCCCTGAATCACTTATGAATCACTTGTCAGCTGATGCCTCTACAGAAAGCTCTTAGCAGTTAATTTCGGGCTAATTTATTATCCTTCAGCTTAGCCCTACAGCACCATTAGCTAGGAGCCTGACACGACTGAGTGAAATATTGTCTAATTTATTATCTTATTACTCCTCTGGAACAGGATCAATTAATTACCCATTAAAGTATTTCAGCTGTGGAGATGTATTAGGGGCCCTCTGCATTTTAACAGATGATTAGTTATACATGTTTGTTTGCTTGAAGAGCAGAGACTCGCAAATGAATAGAGGAGGCGATGGCGGAGAGGAGCTTGGAGAGAAGAGAGGGAGACGGTGCAGTAGGAGGCGGCTAATGGATCTCTTCTGACTCTGTGAAAATGGAGCAGTCAATGACAAGAATTATCGACTCATTCACTTGCGGTTTTGAGATAACCATATGTACAGGGGAAGGGAAGGGGGAGGGGTGTGCAAAGCCCTCACTCAACTGCTTTTTCCATTCAATAAATTCGCTTCAGAATATATTGGATTGGGGTTTGATGGCTATTTCGTGTTTTGCAGAGTGCTGACACTGGTATGATTCAGTAATTATTGTTTCTTTTAAGTTATTGCTGTAATTTTGCTCTCTAAGATCCCAATCAATTTCTGCCTCTCAAGGGCACGCTTGAAAAGCGATATTTGAAAACAGCCCTCTGATAGATTGTGCTGCTAGACAGTGGCTGAGACAAATAGCCTAATCTGGCACAAATTAGCCTGGCTTCCACAGATAGTTTTATACAGCAATGTAAATTATATTGTCAGGCCTAGTCACTTTCCTGCTTAGAGTGCAGCTAACAAGGAACCATGGAGACATTATTGGTGCTGCCGTGCACTCCCAGGGCTGCTGCAAAGTCATTTGTAAGGAGGGAGGGAGGGAGAGATAGAGAGACTGACTTTGTGTAACAAAAGCAAGGTAGCTCAGCAGAAGCCAGCTACAACAAGGCAGCAGCATGGATGAAGCTCTGAGCTCTCTCTGTGAAGAATGAACTAAGCCACTGGGAGAGTGGGAGGCTACTAAGTCTAGGATGGGGTGGCCTAATCCATGGAAGAGAAGGGAGAGGCCAGGGCAGGCTCTCTTAAGAGGGCTGGAAGCTAGCAAAGTAGCACTCTAGTGGGAGGCAGCAGCAGAAAACAGCATGTACACCCCAACCTCCGTTCTATCTGCACTAGCAACAGATGTGCTGAGCTAGGCTGAGCTGGAGGAAAATGTACTGAGCAGGAGGCCCCAGCCAGCCAGCACTTGTCTGCCATGGAAGGTGCAGCAGGATGCCCTGATTAGGCTGGGCCTGGTGCCCTGTAAGCTGACAAGGCCCACGAACACTCAGTGAGACCTGCAACCCCACTGTCTTGTGGGAGATGAAAGTGTGCCCCCTTGGGAAAGGAGCTGACCCCCAATGAGCCTCTTCCCCTTGCTTAGACTGGGAAGATACCTTGGCCCTTTGTCTAAAATAGAACTTCTCTGCCTAAAATCTGGTTGTTGGTATGCTTCTAATTCTGCTTCTAAAACCCCTTCTGTTTCATTGGTTTAATACCCCCTGCTTAACACTGTATTCTATTTACATAGCCACTGTTAACTAAGCACCACCCTTCCTACATGGTATTGGTTTAATCCCCACTGGTTCATGATGTCTTTTTGCTCTGCCCCCTCTCCTACTACACCCTGATTTCCACCAGTCTTTTTTTGCTCCACCCTCTCTATGTCACATCCTGTTTCCACCCTACTTGGCGAGTATAAGGACAGGATTGTGATGAGAGATAGCTTAGATTGTGCTGCATTCCATATGAATAAAAACTGAATTGCGTACCACTCAGCCATGAGTCCCTGGTCATCTGTCTCCCACCCACGAAGCTAGCCCGGCATTTGGTGACTTTCAGAATGGGGCTCCCTCAACTTAGTCAATGGTAGCCCCCACATTCCTTACCACATTCCTTATCATTCCTTCTCCCTAGTCATATTAACCCTCATCACCATCCTCAACAGTGTTCCTTCCCCTTCTTCCTCACACATCTTACTAGCACTAGTGAGACCTCTTCCTCTGTCTTCTCCACTTCTCCACTTCTCTGGGCTTCTTCATGAGTCAGACCTTCTCCAGGGTCCTCAGAGCCTATTCCTGGGCCTAGCCATGGGGTGCTATCATTTGACCTTTGAGACCCCAAGTGCTCAGAGCCCTGACCTGAGCATGTGTGCACTAGGACAAGAGTAGGCCAACGTTCCAGGGCAACCATCACTGCTCACAGACTCCCCAGTCCCAGATACAGTCCCCAAAAGACAATTCATAAGTGACTTCATGAAACTAGGGGGAGCCAGGAGGTGTGGGGTTAGGGGTGCTGACCAGGGTAGCACCAGAGGCTGGGCAGATAGTGATGACTACAGAAACACTATGCCCACCACTACACACAAGCCCTGACCTGGATAAGTGGCAGTGGAAGCTGCTGTCCTTACTGCCCTAAGTCCCTGGAGCAAGCTTTGGGATTGGGGTCTTCTTTTCTTTTCTTTTCTTTTCTTTTCTCTTCTTTTCTTTTCTCTTCTCCTCTCTTCTCCCTCTCTTTTTTCTTTATTGGTGGGAATTAGTGGTTTACAGTCGACAGCAAAATACAGTAGTTTGTACATGTGTAACATTTCTCAGTTTCCCACATAATAATTCAACCCCCTCTAGGTTCTCCTGTGCCATCATGTTCCAGGACCTGAACCCCCCTCCCCTCTTAACCCCAGAGTCTTTTACTTTGGTACAATACACCAAACCCTGTTCAAATTCTGCTATGTGTTTTCTCTTCTTGTTTTTCAACTTCTGTCTATGAGTGAGATCATCCATATTCATCCTTCTCTTTCTGATTTATCTCACTTAACATGATTCCTTCAAGCTCCATCCAAGATGAGGTGAAGAAAGTGAAATCACCATTTTAAATTGGGGTTTTCAACTGTGCAATGTTGTTTCATCCTCCAAGTGCTAAGCCTGCATCATGTTGTTTTCGCCGGGCTGGCTTCACGGGCGGGTAACAGACGACCCAGGACTCATGGCTGGGTTGTACACAGTATCTCTTTATTCATGCAGGACACAGCACAATCTATACCAAGCTAAGCTAAACTAAACTACAAACAATCTTGTCCTTATAAATATACTAGCCCAGTAAGGTGGGAACTGGATGCGACGCAGAGAGGGTGGAGAGAAAAGTGGTGAAAATCAGAGTGTGACAAGGAGAGGGGGCGGAGCAAAAACATATCATGAACCAGTGGGGATTGAACCAATGCCCTGCAGTGGTTATGTAAATAGAATACAGTGGTTATGTGAATAGAATACAGTGTTAAGCTGGGGGTATTAAACCAATGAAACAGAAGGGGTCTCATGCATACCAACAGCATCACAGTCACATGGCCAAGCATACATGTCTCATAGAGAGCTATGAGAACACAACCAATGACTTCTAAGGGAAAACAGTGTCTTCACAAATTTTGGAGGACTCTGTCTGATAATAGCCAAAGAACACTTGCTGCTTTGAAGAAAGTTTTTTTATTATTATTATTTAATTTAGTCCCACCTGCCCACTCCCAGAACCACTGCTATTTTTGAACTCCTCATAGCCAGATGCTTTCCCATGCCTGATTGAACACAGGCATTCTCTGATTTTTAAAAAGTTTTCTTCCACCACTTCACCTATATGAAAGACCCACAGTTAATACTTGTTTTCACCAATCAAAAGAAATCCAAAGAGGTGGGCCAGCAAAACAGCTCTGTCTGCAGGATTCAGGTTTGAGCCCTGCCCCTGCCACATTGAAGGAAGCTTCTCTTAAAAAGACAAAGAGAGAGAAGCAAAAATATATAGGCAGCTAGATATCTGATAGAAGATAAGTTAAAGAGAAAAAGCAAGAAGGGGCCGGGTGTTGGCACACCTGGTTGAGTGCACATGGTACAATGTGCAAGGACCTGGGTTCAAGCCTCCGGTCCCCACCTGCGGGGAAAGCTTCATGATTGGTGAAGCAGTGCTACAGATGTCTCTTTGTCTCTCTTCCTCTCTATCACACCGTTCCCTCTCCATTTCTGGCTGTCTCTATCCAATAAATAAAGATAATTAAAATTTTTAAAAAGAGAGAGAGAAAATGCAAAAAGTTCCAAAAGAAGGAGCACTTCCAGTTGTACAATAAAAATGTTCATAGACTTTAAAGCAGCCTTTCTAAATGCAGTAGCACTCCAAGCATCGAGCAAACACACCTCCACTCCACCCAAGCTCCTTCCCAGGGAACTACTTCACATAGATTTGTGTGCACATAGCATGCTGTTCCTACTCTCACCCTCCATTAGTGTGAGACAGCACCTACCACCAGGGAAAACCCTGCATTAGTGTGATTTTGGGTTCAATATGCTATTTTACCTGATTTGGTAGATTATTATTTGCATGTGGAAACTGTGGAAACAGGCAAAACATTTTTTTCATATCAGTGGATGGCAATTATCGCTTCACTGGAAACTCTTTTGGCCAAGGAGAAGTTTCATGGCACTGGCTCTACTTTTAGATATAAGAGAATACTGGTGCTGATTTATTCCTTAGTAACTCCAGGAGGAAACCTGGTGTTGCTGTCTCTGCTTGATTTATTTGGAAAATGAAAGTCAAATGTATAGATGACAAAAATGAATGATGTGGACTCTTGCTGTCCAATCTGATAAAATATTACCAGGCAGGAGCCACTGTTATTTAATCAGCCCTACCATGAGATAGATAACGTATGCCAGATGTGCTCTGTAGTTCATGCTTTCTAAATTGACGCTGCAGAAAGAAACTCCAAACTATACCACCACTCCCACACAGTAGGCATTTATTTCACAACTAAACTGGGTCTAGAAGGCTCTCCTTCAGGCAGTGGCAGAGGGCTCAATATTCTTCCACCCTGTGACTCCATCATCTCCAACCTATGGCTTCCCAGCTTCCTATGGTTTCTCCCAAGACAGAAGGGAAAAGAAAATAGAGGTTTGCTTGTCCAGACAAGATATGTTTTTGGTATTATCAGGTCTGGGAGAAGAGGCTTTTTTCCCTTCACTATGCTGACAAGAACTAATTATAGATTCAGCCCAGGTCTAACTGCTAAGCCTAACTGGGCATCTCCCAGAAACACCTCTGTAGTATGGAAGAGAAGCAAGACTCTGATGGACAGGCAGCCATCCCTGCCACCCAAAGCAGCACTTTCTCCATTTTAGAGATTGAAAAACTGAGTTATAGTGTCCAAAGCCACATGGCTACCAGATGCAGGGATATAATTTAAGTCATAGTCTGTTTTATGACTAAACAGAAATTTAAACTACAGAGAAATAGTCAATTTCCCCAAGAGGCAGGTTGGGAAATTGACTTTTGATTTATTTGAGAATTGATTCATTTAAAACACACACACACACACACACACACACACACACACACACACACACACACACACACACACTGGTTTATGCTATTAAAATTCTAGCGTAGTTTAACACCCATATGTGTATATATAAGAATCATCACATCCACCATCAAAGTTCCAGTATCATTACTCCAAGGAAAGAAACTGATTGTAGAATACCCAAATGCTCTTATAGTCTGATATATGGACCTCTGGGCTATACTGATATTGGAAATAGAGTTAGATACATTTATATTTTACCAGAGTACTATTCAACTCTGGTTTATTATGGTAAAGGGGATTGAACCTGGGACTTTGTAGATTCATATTCCTTAGAGGTATGAACAGAGATCACTGCTCAAGTTTATAAAGGATGAAAATGAAACTCAGGGAGATTAAGTGACTCTGTAAATCAGAAAGTTAAGTGAGCAACTTGCAGGTAATTAAACCCAGTCTGATTATTCCAAGTCAAGGGCATAATCCCCAGCTACTCACTCCCCCTACCTTCATGGGACTTGTCACACCACAGCTAGAAATGAGATAAGAAACTACCATACTCTGCAGGTTGGAAACCTCCTTATAATACTTACATACCTATTACCTCATTCTAGAAATGTGGGGGTTTGAGGAGCTCACTTCTCCTTTGCCTATATGGACCCCAAATCTCCACTAACAATACCATTGGAGAAGTCAAGAGAGCTTCCATCAATTCATAAAGAACAAAATCCTTGCAGGTCAGGACTACAGACTATATTATACATATCCTCAAGGTCTAGTGTGCAACTGTGCAATTAACATTTATTTGATATATGGATGAATGAGTAAATAATTGCATTTCCTATTTTCCCATTAAAAATACTTATGATGACTAAGAAGCAGAAAGAAAAAAGAAATATGTCACTTCTTTTTATCTACTGGCTTTTGAATTATAACTTACTTGTATTTTTATTAAATTAAACTGTAACATTTATATATTTCTCTAGTGACTATCATATACTTAGAAATTATAATTTTCTGAGAATATTGTAGATTTTCACGCAAATAATGCTACAGTTGTGGAGGGGAATTTGTAATCTCTCCATATATTTTGTGATACTGATTATGTATGTATTACATCTACTGTGTTATTAACCCATAAGACAGTGTTATAATGCATGCTTTAAATGTCATTCATTCATCAAAGATCAAAAGGTAGATACAATTTTTATATACTCCAATTATTTCCTATTTTTGGTGTCCTTCATTTGTTCTTGAAGATCCACTTTTTCATGTGGCATCATTTTTTTAGAAAAAAATTATTGGAAGGATTAATGGTTTATAGTCAAAAGTAAATACAGTTGGTACATATGTAAATTTTTTCAATTTTCTGCAAAACAATCTAACCTCCCACCCAGGTCCCCCTCCACCATAATGCACCAGGACCTGAAAGCTTACCCCCACAAAGTCCTTTACATTGGTACAATACATCAAATCCAGTCCAAGTTCTGCTTTATGTTTCCCTTTCTGTTCTTATTTCTCACCTTCCGTCTCTGAGTGAGTTGGTCTCATACTTATGCCTCTCTTTCTGACTTATTTCACTTAACATGATTCCTTCAAGCTCCATTCAAGATAAGATCTATAGAACTTTCTTGTATAGACCTACTGGTGATGAACTCATTTTCCTTTTACCCAAAAATATCTTTATTTGTCTCCACTCTTCAGTGATCTCTCCACCAGATATAAATTTGGTGTTGACAGGGATTTCTTTTCTCGCTTTAAAGATAGTTTTCCCCACATGTGTCCTCCTCTGATTGTTTACAAAATTTTCTCCATATATTTTGTCAATTTTATGATTTGACTATGCTGTTTCAAGGCATAGTTTTCTTCATGTTTATTCTGATTGATTTTCCATAAGGTTATTGACAGTCTTTCACCAAAGTTGGAAAACATTTATATTTTCCTCAGATCTTTTTGTTGCTCCCTTCTCTGTTCTCTTCTGATTCACTAAATAAACATACATTATGTGCATCTGAATTTCTATTCTCTGAATTTGTTTTTTCTTCATAATTTTATGGTTAGGTTACTTATATTAATATTCTTTTAATTTCATGATTCTCTGTCCTCTTTGGCCTGTTTCTGAGATCATTTAATAAATTTTTACTTCAGATGTTTTTTCAGTTCTGCTTTTTTTTCTTTTCTAATACATTCTATTCATATTTCTCTATTCAGGTCTAGTATTCTTTATTTCTAGCATATTCTATATTATGCTGATGAGTATCATTGTAGTAATTGTTTTAACATCCTTACCCACTAAATCTAATGTTTGCACCATGTAAGGATCCATCTTAACTCATTGTATTTACTTTTGAAGTACAACTACACTTTCCAAGCTCCTATACTGAATAGCTTTGTTATATTCTAGATATTATTAATGTTGTACTCTAAATTCTGTTATATTCTGCTGAAGAGTGTTCAATTTCCATTGTTTTAGCAACTACTAAGGCAATTAAATTGGTTAGATGCAAGTTGAAAATTCTGTCTCTTGAGTGGCAATTTAAGTCTCAGTTCTAAGCTGAGCTTCTTGGACTTGACTACTTTCATGTATGAACCAGAGATTTGGGTGGAGTTTATGTATAGCAGCTGTAACTTTCCAAAACTCAACTGTTATCTGGTTCTTCAAGCCAAAAAGATAGTTGATTTTTTTTTTATAGGACTTCTAGCTTTCACAGTTGGTTCTGACTACAGTTCGAAAACATGGTAAATAAGCAAATTGCCTCCACCCATATGAGTCCATTCCTTCAAGTACCAATCCTCCTGCTAAATCTACCAGCTTTGATTTATTCTCCAGTAGTGCCGCCAGGTAGCTGGGTTTTTTGTAAATATTGTGTCCAAAATTTATAAACATTACCTATTTATAGAGGCTTGCTCTGATAAGAACCTACTTGGTCATTCCTGAAGTGGAACTCTCACACGATATTTTGGGAGGGGAAATAGCCAGCTATTTAGATAAGACCATCCTCATAAGTCCTTGTCTTACTGCATTTCATAAAAGTTTCAGAAGCGAAAGAGGTGTATTCATGATGGGGTTATAGAAGAAACTATAAATTCAGATATTCCTGAATTTTTATCATCTACCATTACAGTAAAGAAACTATAAATTCTGATATTCCTGAATTTTTATCATCTACCATTACAGTAGCTTTAACTTGTCAATGAACATTTATTGCATTTCTAGCATATTCCATTATATGCCAAACAGAAACTATTCAATCAGAGGTCTTTATGGATGGTAATTGTCAAATCTCTTCCAATTTTGGTTAATATAAATATATAGGTTATCCAGTACCACACATAGCAAAATTAATAGTAACAATTACAGTGTTGAGTGCCAAAAGTGTGCCATACACTGGCTTTAATCAACACAATAGTTCAGCATTTTGCCATCTCTATCTTACATAAGCAATGTTCTGGGTAGAAAAATAACAAGATGGTAGAGTTAGATAGGTGTAGATTTGAACCTTTACTTTGACACTAGAAAATGACCATCTCCTGAGGCAATTTGCTTAACATCTACTAGCCTTAGTTAACATACCTATAAACTGAGCATTCAAAGTTGTCACAGTGATAAGAAAAAACAGAAATTGATGTGTCCTGGGGCCCCACCTCCCCAGACCCCTGCCCCACTAGGGAAAGAGAGACAGGCTAGGTATATGGATTGACCTGCCAAGACGAATGTTGAGTGGAGAAGAAATTAAAGAATCCAGACCTTCCACCTTCTGTACCCCATAGTGATACTGGGTCCATACTCCCAGAAGGATAAAGAATAGGAAAGCTATCAAGTTAGGGGATTGGATACAGACACTTAACCTGCTGTGCTCCCATTTGTTTGTGTGTTTTTTGTTCTAGTATACTGCTGTTCATCTCACTTAGAATGTGCATTTCTTTGCTTTTTGTGTGTGTGGAGGGGGGGGGACTCTTTTCAGTAATTCTTGCAAGGTGGGGTTAGCAAGTTCTTTTAGCTTTTGAATGTTTGAGAAGACCTTTATTTTGCTCTCATATCTGAAGGCTAATTTTTCAGGATGCCAAATCCATGGCTGGAAGTTCCTATTTTTTTTAGTATGTTGAATATGCCATTCCACACTCTCCATTCCTCCAGGGTTTATGAAGAGAAGTCTTATAAAAGCCTGATAACTCTAGCTTCCTATGTCACTTATTTCATTTCCTTAGAAACCTGCAATATTTTTTTTTCTTGTCACTGAGTTTTAATAATTTTACAATGATGTGCCTGGGTGTGTTGGTTATTCTGCATTTATGTATCTGGGTATACACTGAGCTTCTAGGATGCATATGTTCTGAGGATTGCCCAAGTGAGATAAATTCTCAGCTATAATTTCCTTGAACATGGTCTCTATTCCCTTCACCTTGTCCTCTTGGAATTTATATCACTCTTAAAATTGACCTTTTGATGAAATCTGCAATTTCACAGAAAGTTGCCTCATTCTTTCTAAACCTTTCTTCTCTCACTTTTTCCTGAGGGAGTACCTGTAGGAGAAGGTATATGAGAAAAAGGAGAAAAACTAAACCCAAACAGGTAGATGGAATGATCTAGAACCCCAGGGTGATCCCATGTGAAAGGAATGAAGTTGACTTTCTTTTTTAATAAATCCATGCTAGTCAACAGATATCATCAGTTGTGAGCTGTCTCCATTGTGTGTGTGTATGTGTGTGTGTGTGTGTGTGTGTGTGTGTGTGTGTCCTCCTTGGAAAGTCTGCTTCATTTTGATCAAAACTATGAATAGTCAATAATCACAGCAGCTGGAGGAGTGATGCCCCAGCCTTTTCCAGGACCTGAACAGAGCATTGACAACATGCCATCCTTCTCCTCAGGTACTTTCCTTTGGGGTTCTCTCCAATGAGAACAGTAAATGCCCTCAGAAGTTTCTCCCTTTAGTTGGAGTATTACTACAGTGCACACTTCACAAACAATCTGAGGTGTCTTAACATTTGACCTGTTAGAAGAAAACTGTACTTCACATTAGGGCTATTACAAGCCTACTCTGTGTCAAACAATGCCTTAGATAAACTCCAGTCCTCCATGAAAGGGTATAGCACAAGCCCATATACTCAGCATTATCATCACAGATCTTGGACATTCTTTACAGCAAGGAAATGTGTAGTTGTAGTAAAAGAGAGCATGAAGGCCAGAGAGAGAGAGAGAGAGAAGAACATTTTCAGAAAAGAATGCTGAAACCCAACCACTGCCTCTCCCCCCTCCCTCATTAATGTCCCTCATGTCATGGCTTCTCTAATAGTAGGAACATTCACCTGGGGAACCCTGGAGTTAAGAGAAGCTGGGAGAGCTTTGGGGGTTACATTGGCCAGTGTCCCTGAGAACAAAAAGAAACCTTGAGTGGGAATTAATTCTGTGAAAGTCCTTTAAGCTACTTAGAAAATCAAGTGTATATTGGTTTTCTGTTGTTGCTCAACCAAAACCGACAAGGACAGTAACTTGAAGCACCCACATCTGTAATCTCAGTTCTCAGTGGGTTCAAGTCCCACTTCCCTGGGGTCTCTGCTTGGAGTCTCAGTTAGTTTAGCAGTCTAATTTAGAGTCTGGGGTCCTCCCCCAAGCTCACATCATTATGATTATAAGATTGAGATCCTTTACTCCTATAGACTGTGACGTGGAAGCTGTTTTGGTTCCTAGAGGCCTCCCACAGCTCCCTGCCTCCTGGCCTGTTCCATATGTAGTTCCTGCCATGACTGCTTCATCAAGGCCTGCAGAGTCTCTATATAATCTGCTAAAATGAAAAAAAAAAAAAATCTATCCATCTGTTCATTCAACTGAGGGAGTGCCATTCAAGACACTACAAAACTAGTGTCTCAAGGGCATACTTTCACACATCCCCAGAGTATGTACACCTCATCCACCACCAAAGTGCCATTTCCCTCTTCCACATTGGATCCACTTCCTGCCCCTTTTAAGCTCTGCCTTCCCACTTAGTCACCTTATATATGCAGATACAGACTAGGAGTATATTTCTGTTTCATCTTTGCTTTGTTTTAATAAGTCCTGCATACTATTTGCCTTTCTCTTTCTGGATTATCTCACTTAGCATGAGCCCCTCCAGCTCCATCCATGTTGTAGCAAAACACAAGATCTCATCTTTTCTTACAGATACCTAGTATTCTAATGAGTATTATGTAAATTTAATATAATATAATATAATATATTTATATTATCTTTTTTATGATGATGCAGGGATTGAATCCTGGACTTCAGTGCCTCAGGTATAAGAGTTTCTTTTCATAACCATTATACTATATCTCCCATATCATATCTTTTTATTTTTAACTTTAGAACTATATTGAATAATGGTTTATAGTTTTTTCACCACTTTTGTCACCAAAGGTCTGTGTCCCCATTCCAACCCCCTTAGTTAACCACGATAGCTCTCCCACAGTCTTAGATATAGGTTGAATTTTTTTTCACATTTGTATGCTCAATTATGTAGTTATTTTTTTTAACTTTTTATTTACTTATTATTGGATAGAGGTAGAAAGAAATTGAGAGTGGAGGGGAGACAGAGAGGGAAGAAACAAAGAGACACCTGCAGCCCTGTTTCACGACTCATGAAGCTTTCCCCCTGCAGGGAATAGCAGCTTGAGCCCAGGTCTTAGCACACTGTATTGTGTGCACTTAATCAGGTGCACCACTATCTGGCTCCTGCTCAATTCTCTATATTCCGCATAGGAATGGAAACCATTCTGTAGTTGACCTTCACTTCCTTACTTGTTCACTAAGCAAAATCTCCAATTCCATCCACTTTATCCCGAAGGACACTATATCATAGTTTTTTTTTTATTGAATAATACTCTGTTGAATATATATATATATATTCCATAACTTTTAAATATTTATTTATTTTACCTTTTGTTGCCCCTGCTGTTTTATTGTTGTAGTAACTGATGTCATCCTTGTTGGATAGGACAGATAGAAATGGAAAGAGGAGGGGAAGACAGAAGGGGAGAGAAAGATAGATGCCTGCAGACCTGCTTCACCACTTATGAAGTGACTTCTCTGCAGGTGGGGAGACGGGCACCCAAACTGCAATCCTTACACAGGTCCTTGCCCTTTGGGCCACATGCACTTAACCCGCTGTGCTACTGCCTGATTCCCTCCATAATTTTTTATCCAGTCACCTTTCAAAGAGTATTTTAGTTGTTTCCAAATTTTTGCTATTGTGAATAAAGCCACTATGAACATGATGGTGCAATATGTCCCTTTGAATAAGTATTATTATATCTTTTGGGTATATAACTAGTAGTGGAATTGCTGGATCCTAAAAACCTTTATCCATCATCTTTAAATTGAAATAGTGGGGTAATTCAGACTCACCAAACAAAAAAGAGAAGACTCAAATTAATAGAATTGTAAACTTCAATTCCTAACACTGTAGTGCTCTAGTGTTCTCTCTCTCTTTCTCTCTCTCTCTCTCTCTCCATATATATATATTCTTCCTCTGCCTCCTTCAAATAAATGAATCATTTTGAAAAATATTTTTAATTGTCTAGTCTGTTGGGCAGATTCCACTTCTCTCTTATATAGTATGAAATGTGTTATTATTTCTGCTTATTATTCCATAATTGTTGACTCATATGTTGGTATAAATTCTTAGTCACTTTGTCAGATATACTGGTATATTTATCTATCCACTCATTTGTAAAAAAAAAAAAAAAAAAAAGTATCAGATGCCTTCCCATGTCAGTCACAGAATATAAGACTTAGCTATACTTAGCTTTGATGTCTGTGTCTGATTTTGGCTTTAGGTCTCTGTCTGCTAAAGCAAGTCAGAGATCTCAGCTCAAAGTCTCCTCTGTGTGCTAATTGAGAGACTTTAAACCAAGTCAATGAATTTCACATAATTTCAACTTTATATGTTCATAAATTGGGGATGATTTACCTATCATTTCTAATGGAGTCATGAGGTACAAATCAAGTTACACAAATAAAAACATTAGAATTATTCAAACAGTGTGGTCAGGGAAATCTCTCAGTTGGCAGAGCACAGAACTAGCCTGTCTGAGGTTCCAGTTTGATCCCCAGTATCCCATAAGTCCAAGTGGTGCACTGATTTCTTTCTCACTCGCATAAAACTTGCTCATGATTTAAATAATAAAATTAAACACCTCTTGAAATATTTTTTAATTATGAAATAGTATACGAAGGTCAAGCATTATTATTCTAATTTACAATGACGTGCTTTTTATATTTACTGCTAATTTATTTTCCTCACTGTAGTTTCTCAGTAATATTCATGGGCAGAATCTGTTGTTGCTATTACTGTAATATTCAAATAGTACAGCACTACACAAGGCTTTGCATAGAGCAGTATTGAGTGGTGGGGTAAAGGAATAATTGGAGGATCAGAAAAATATCTCATTTGGATAGTATGCTTCTTTTCCAAGCATGCAACCCAAGTTTGAGTCCAGTCCCTACCACAACAGGGAGAGTTTCAGCTGTGATAACTCTCTTCCCCCCCCACCCCCGCCTTCTTTTCTGTATCTGAAAAAGACAACATGGAGCAGTAAAATGCTAGAGATGACAAAAAAGAGAAGAAGGATGAGGAGAAGGGGTTGGGGAGAGGGAAGGAGGAGGAGGAGAAGGAGAAGAAATGAAAAGAGAAAGGAAGGAAAAGAAAAGAAATGACTTCAAAATACTACACTTTTGCCAAAAACTTGACTTTATATGTCAAAAAAAGGCAGCTTAACTTTTTTGGAGTTTACAGCATTACCACAAATATTTTTCATGTCTTAATTGCTGGTTTGATTGGTATTAACAAAGAAGCATTACAAGGTTCTGTGGGCACAGAACAATGAAGGAATCTTAGTCAGAAAGGAAGATGATTTCAGTGTGGTAAATCCACTACAGTCACTTTTTTTTTTAATTTTTTATTTAAGAAAGGATTAATGAACAAAAACATAAGGTAGGAGGGGTACAACTCCACACAATTCCCAACACCCAATCCCCATAACCCACCCCCTCCCATGATAGCTTTCCCATTCTCTAGCCCTCTGGGAGCATGGACCCAGGGTCATTGAGGGTTGCAGAAGGTAGAAGGTCTGGCTTCTGTAATTGCTTCCCCGCTGAACATGGGTGTTGACTGGTCAGTCCATACTCCCAGTCTGCCTCTCTCTTTCCCTAGTAAGGTGTGTCTCTGGGTAAACTGAGCTCCAGGACACATTGGTGGGGTCTTCAATCCAGGGAAGCCTGGCCAGCATCCTGGTGGCATCTGGAACCTGGTGATTGAAAAGAGAATTAACATACAAAGCCAAACAATTTGTTGAGCAATCATGGATCCCAAGCTTGGAATAGTGGAGAGGAAGTGTTAGGGAGGTACTCACTGCAAACTCTAGTGAACTACTGCTTTCAGGTATATATTTTGCAGTAGTTTATGGATACGTGTGCACATAAGCTCTCTCTCACAGAAACTGGTGTATATCTAGGTTATGGGACTTTGTTAGAAAGTGAACTACCTGAGATGAAATTAGAGTGTACTATAAAAGGAAAGGTCTCACCTGAGTAATGAAGCTGAAGGGTTGTCATTCCACACGTGAAGTCTCTGGACACAGTCTGAGGTGAAGCATGTTGAGGTGGCAATCGTTGCGTTGGTTAGGTTGTGATTGGCGGATGCAATATTATTTGGTTTGGATTGGGAGATGCATATGGGAAAGTGGGCCCTATCCAAGGGTTCCAGGACTGGGGGAAGTAGGGGCTCTATAGTGGAGATGTGAGGTTCCTGCTGTCTTAGGGTTCAAAAAGACAATCGATAGTTAATGTTATCACCACATTATTTGTTAATTGGGTTAACTTTGAAAAGTCCTTTTGTTATGGTTTGCTGTACAGTATCCAGTATCTTGTATATAGCTGTGCTATTGGATGCTTCTAATCTACTTGGTCTAGGCTTTTGAGAGAGTCTGCGTATCAAATACACAGCCTATATATTAAAAGGATTCAGCTTGTGTTTTGAGAAACTTTGAGACATACAATTGATTTTCCCCCCTCATATTAATTAACTACTGATTTATATGTCTACATTTTCCTAGGAGTGTACATAAACACCATTCCCACCACCAAAGGACTGTGACCCATCCCTCCCGCCCACTCCCACCCCCCACTGGCCCAGGAAGCTGCATGTCTACCCCTCACCACTGGGTTTTTACTTTGGTGCCCTACTTACAATTTGACCAGGTCCTGCTTTTAGTTTCCCTTTCAGATCTTCTTAGTCAGCTTCTGTTGATGAGTGGGATCATCCCATACTCATCTTTATCTTTCTGACTTAGTTCACTTAACATAATTCCTTCTAACTCTGTCCAAGATGAGTCAGAGAAGGTGGGTTTATTGTTTTTGATAGCTGCATAGTATTCCATTGTGTATATATACCACAGCTTTCTCAGCCACTCATCTGTTGTTGGGCACCTGGGTTGTTCCAGGTTTTAGCTATTATGAATTGTGCTGCTATGAACATAGGAGTACACAACTCTTTTTGGTTGGGTGTTATGGAGTCCTTGGGATATAACCCCAGGAGAGGAATTACTGGATCATATGGAAGGTCCATGTCTAGCCTTCTGAGAGTTTTCCAGACTGCTCTTCACAGAGGCTGTACCAATTTACATTCCCACCAGCAATGTAAAAGGGTTCCTCTGTCCCCACATCCTCTCCAGCATCTGTTGCTGCTGTCCTTTTTGATGTATGCCATTCTTACAGGAGTGAGGTGGTATCTTAGTGTTGTCTTAATTTGTATTTATCTGACAGTCAGTGACCTAGAGCAGATTTTCATATGTTTGTTAGCCTTTTGGATCTCCTCTCTGGTGAATGTTTTGTTCATATCCTCTGCCCATTTTTGGATGGGGTCATTTGCTTTTTTGCGGCTAAGTTTGCTGAGCTCTTTATATATTTTGGTGATTAGTTTATTGTCTGATGTCTGGCATGTGAAGATCTTCTCCCATTCTGTGAGGGGTCTCTCTGTCTGTTTAATAGTTTCTTTGGATGTGCAGAAGCTTTTCAATTTGATGTAGTCCCATTGGTTTGTTTCTGCTTTAGTCTTCCTTGCAATTGGGTTTGATTCATCAAAGATGTCCTTGAGGTATAGGTGGGAAAGTGTTTTACCAATGTTTTCCCTTAAGTATTTGATTGTTTCTGGTCTGACATCTAGGTCTTTGATCCATTTGGAGTTGATTTTTGTTTCTGGTGAGATAAAGTGGTTCAATTTCATTCTTCTGCATGTTTCAACCTAGTTTTCCCAGCACCATTTATTGAAGAGAGCCTCCTTTTTCCATTTAATCCTTTGGGCCCCCTTATCAAAGATTAGATGCCCATAGGTGTTGGGATTTACTTCTGGGCTTTCAATTCTGTTCCACTGGTCTGTGTGCCTATTTTTGTTCCAGTACCATGCTGTTTTGATGATGATGCCTTTATAATATAGTTTAAGGCCTGGGAGTGTGATGCCTCCATTTCTGTTTCTTTTCCTCAAGATGGTTTTGGCTATTCTAGGTGTTTTCAGGTTCTAGATAAATGATTGTAGTGTTTGTTCTATTCTCTTAAAGAAGCCTAGTGGAACTTTGATGGGTATTGCATTCAGTTTGTATATGGCTCTGGGCACAATATTCATTTTGATGATATTGATTCTTCCAATGCATGAGCATGGGATATCTTTCCATTTCTTGGTATCAGTTTCTATTTCCTTGAGTAGCAACTCACAGTTTTCAGTATACAAGTCTTTCACTTCTTTGGTCACCTTTATTCCTAGGTATTTGATTGATTTTGCTGAAACAGTAAATGGGAGTGATTTCTGGATGTCTTCTTCTTCAGATTTAGTGTTTGCATAAAGAAATGCCACTGATTTTTGTACATTGATTTTGTAGCCTGATACTTTGCTTTACTGCCTAATAACTTCCAGTGGTTTTCTGCTGGATTCTTTAGGTCTTTCTATGTATACTATCATATCATCTGCAAATAGTGAGAGCTTGACTTCCTCCCTTCCAATCTGTAATAATATAGATTCTTGCAGGTGTTCGTCTCCACTGAAGAGCCTTGTCTTGGGGCCAGGTGGGGGCAATTGGCTAAGTGCTCACATTATGGTGCATAAGGATCTGAGTTAAGCTCCTGGTCCTTAGCTACAAGAGGGATGCTTCATAAGTGGTGAAGCAGTGCTGCAGGTGTCTCACTGCCTCTTTCCCTCTCTATACCTCTTGCCTTTAAATTTCTCTCCGTCCTACAAATAAAATAAATAAGTAATGTTAAAGAAAAAAGAAATAAATAAATAAAGGAAGAAAGAAGGGAAGGAAGAATAACTATGACTTACTGGACCAAAATCAGTACCCATTGAATCACTTCACCTCACTTGATGAGAGAGTTTTCCTTAAAGTGGCAATACCTTGCTATATTGCCTAATAACTGCCAGTAATTTTCACTAGATTCTTTAGGTCTGTCTATGTATACTATCATATCATCTGCAAATAGTGAGAGCTTGACTTCTTCCCTTCCAATCTGTATTCCTTTGATTTCTTTCTCTTGCCTGATTGCTATGGCAAGAACTTCCAATACTATGTTGAAGAGTAACGGTGACAGTGGATAGCCCTGTCTAGTCCCCGATCTGAGGGGGAATGCTTTCAGCTTCTGTCCATTGAGTATGATGTTGGCTGTAGGTTTGCTATATATAGACTCCACTATCTTGAGGAATTTCCCATCTATTCCCATTTTTTGTAGAGTTTTGAGCATGAATGGGTGTTGGATCTTGTCAAAGGCTTTCTCTGCATCTATTGAGATAATCATGTGGTTTTGGGCTTTGCTTTTATTGATGTGGTGAATGACATTGATTGACTTACGGATGTTGAACCAGCCTTGCATTCCTGGGATGAATCCCACTTGGTCATGATGAACAATCTTTTTGATGTGTTGCTGTATCCGGTTGGCCAAGATCTTGTTTAATATTTTGGCATCTATGTTCATCAGAGATATTGGTCTGTAGTTTTCCTTTTTTGTTCTGTCCCTATCAGCTTTTGGTATCAGAGTGATGTTGGCTTCATAAAAGGTGGAAGGGAGTATTCCTGTTTCTTCAATCTTATGGAATAGCTTAAGAACTATGGGTATTAACTGTTTCCTGAAAGTTTTGTAGAATTTGTTTGTGAAGCCATCTGGTCCAGGACTTTTGTTGTTGGGGAGATTCTTAATAACGGTTTCAATTTCTTTGTCTGTGATTGGTGCATTTAAATTTTGTAGTTCTTCTTGGTTCAGTTTTGGAAGGGCATAGGTTTCTAGGATTTGTTCCATTTCTTCCAGATTCTCTAGCTTGGTGGCATATAGTTCTTTATAGAAGTTTCGCAGGATTCTCTGGTTTTCTGTGGTGTCAGTTGTGATATCTCCTGCATCGTTTACAATTCTATTAATTTGAGTCTCCTCTCTTTTTTGTTTGGTGAGTCTGGCTAGGGGTTTGTCAATTTTGTTTAATCTTTCAAAGAACCAACATTTGGCTTCATTGATCTTTTGTATGGTTCTATTTTCGATGTTGTTTATTTCTGCTCGAACTTTAGTGATTTCTGTCCTTCTGGTTGCTTTAGGGTTCCTTTGTTCCTCTTCCTCTAAGTCCTTGAGGTGCGCAGTAAGGTCGTTCATTTGAGCTTCTTCTTGGTGTTTAATATGTGATTGTATAGCTATAAGTTTCCCTCTCAGTACTGCTTTAGCTGTGTCCCAAATATTTTGATAGGTTGTGTCTTCATTTTCATTAGTTTCCAGGAATATTTGAATTTCCTGTTTGAGTGAGTCTCTGACCCAGTGGTTCTTAAGGAGCACGTTGTTTAGTTTCCAAATTCTATGTCTTTTAATAATTTTCCATTTGTTGTTAAATGTTAGTTTTAATCCACTGTGGTCTGAGACGATACTTGGGATGATTTCAATGCTCTTGAATTTATTGATGCTGTCTTTGTGGCCTAACATGTGGTCTACCCTTGAGTATGTGTTATGTGGATTTGAAAAGAAGGTATATTCCAGTTTTTTTGGGTGGAGGAGTCTGAAAATGTCCAAGAGGTCTAGTCTGTCGATCTCTTCATTCAATTCTCTTGTATCTTTATTGGTCCTCTGCTTTGTTGATCTGTCTAAGTGTGAGAGTGGTGTATTGAAGTCTCCCACTATTATTGCATTACTATTGATGTATTTTTGAAATTCTTTCAGTAGATGCTTAATGTATTTAGATGGTCCTTCGTTGGGTGCATAGATGTTAATAATTATTAAGTCTTCTTGGCTGATTGATCCTCTGATCATTATGTAATATCCTTGCCTATCTTTTATTACTTTATTTAATTTAAAATCTATCATGTCTGAGATGAGAATGGCTGTTTCTGCCCTTTTTTGTGGTCCGTTAGCCTGTATGATAGTTTTCCATCCTTTCACTTTAAGTCTGTGTTTATCTTGTTGTGACAGATGGGATTCTTGCAAGCAGCATATGGTTGGGTTATGTTTTCTGATCCATCCCCCCACCCTGTGCCTTTTGATGGGTGAGTTTAAGCCATTGACATTTATTGATATTATGGATTTAATGTATTGTAGTGCCATTGTTCTAAAAAAAATTGTTTGCTCTGATATATTGCAAGTATTATAGTGATTTTCTTGTTTATAAGAGGTCTTTTAGTACCTCTTTCAGGGCCGGCTTGGTTATGGTTGCCTCCTTTAACTGGTGTTTATCTAAGAAGGTTTTGATCCCTCCATCTAGTTTGAATGAAAGTCTAGCAGGATATATTATCCTTGGTTGAAACCCTTTTTCATTCAGGGCTCGATAGATATCTTGCCACTCCCTTCTGGCTTTTAGAGTTTGAGTGGAGAAGTCTGCAGATAATCTTATGGGTTTTCCCTTGTATGTGACTTTTTGTTTCTCTCTTGCAGCCTTTAGGATCCTTTCTTTATCCTTACTTCTTCTCATTGTGACTATGATGTGTCTTGGTGTCTTCAGGTCTGGGTTGATTCTGTTTGGTACTTTCTGGGCCTCTTGAACCTTGATGTCCTTTCTGTTATTCAGGTCTGGGAAGTATTCTTGTATTATTTCCTCTAGGATGTTTGCTTCCCCTTCCTCTCTTTCTTCCTCTGGCAGGCCAATTATATGAATGTTACTTCTTTTGAGATCATCCCATATGTCTCTGTTGTTGTTTTCAGTGTCTCTCAATCTCTTTTTAAGCTCTTTCACCTCTTTGTTTTCTCTAACTCATCCTCTGTCTGACTAATTCTGTTTTCTGCTTCTGTTAGTCTGCTTTCCCTTGCCTCAGTTTCTTTCTTCATTACAGCTATTTCAGCTTTCAGTTCTCTAATTGCCTCAAGATAATCAGTATTTTCCTTGGGGGTCTCAACTGTTGTTTCCCTAATACTGCCATTTCTTTCCTCCAATGTTGTTTTCATTTCTGTGATTAATAAGTTTATTATTGCTTGCATACTTTTCTTATCTATGGTTACTTCTGGCTGATTTGTAGTTTCTTCTGGGCTCTTGTCTTCATTCATTGGAGTAGCAGTTTTATTTGTTTTTGATCTACCCATTTTTTTAATTTATGTGTTTCTTTCTTCTTTTTTTTATGCTCTGTTGTTCCTCAGTTGTTGTGTCTTGAGTACAAGTAACACTGTACTAAATACCTTTATGACAATTGCACTCACCAACCTCTGGAATTACAGTAGCAACTGAAGTAAGTATTGAAGTAGTTTAATCGTTACCAGTTAGCCAAACAATTTCTCCAGTCTGTGAAAAAATAGTAACCAAATCCCAGTGAAGAAAGAGAAAAGAAAGAGAGAATAGAAAGAATAGACAGTTATGCAAATCTACTATCCAGTGTATATTCTAGGGGTAACAAGAGGGGAAAGGGAACTAGAGCAGAGATACACACATAGAGAGTCCACTCTGAGTCAGATTTCTTCCCCAAAGTAATTCACAAATTCAGAAAGGCAAAGAAGAAGGAAGAAGTGTATGACAAGATTAAAAAAGAGAGAGAGAGAGAGAGAGACAAGAGAGAGAAAAGGGAGAAGATAAGAAAAAGAGTTGTAATTAAAGAGCAGTGCAAGGAACTTCCCAAATGCGTATCAGTGAATTCAAAAAAGCACCCTGTTTGGTGGTGTGGGGTATCCTGCTAGGAGCTGGTCCCCAGGGACTGCTTATGGGGGGGGAGGAGGTATGCTTGAAAATTAAAAGGAAGAAAAAAGAATTTTTTTCCCCTACTCTAATTCTTAACCCAAATTAAGTTATAGTCATCTCCTTGTCACCGCTATGACACCTTATTGGCTGGCCTGCTAAAAGCAGAAAATCCTACTGTTTCCAGGGGATGTGTTCGGAGCTCACTGGCTAGCAGCTTCTCAGTCCACCATCTTCCAGGAAACCCCCCCCCCTCTAGACTTTTTTAAAGGATTTCTCGAAAATGAAAACTAGCTCCAAGTCCTTTGATCCAATGAGAGCTATACTTAAGAAGTCTTTGGATCCGCCCTCAGGGTCGCGGTGGTCCCTGGAGACTCCCAAGAGAAAGCCCCCGAGCTACAGTGCTCCCTCCGGGTCCTCTGCCGGCCACCCAGCAGTGCTCTGCAACCAGCGGAGGAGCCACCTTCCCAGGCGGAGGACAATGCCTGGCACACCCGCCTTGCCCGGTGCCGCCTGGGAAGTCTGGAGCAGCCCGCCCGCTAGTCCGTGCCACCTTTACTCTAATTCTTCACCCAAATTAAATTATAGTCACCTCTCTGGTGACTATAATTATTGACTGGCCTGCTAAAGGCAGAAAATCCTACCGTTTCCAGATGTGATCAGAGCACACGCTGCTAGCAGCTTCTCAGTCCGCCATCTTCCCCCGAACTCCTACAGTCACTTTTGAAGGAGAAATATTCATTAACCAAGCAGGGAAAGAAGCAGAAGAGTCCTTCAATCAGAAGAACATTATCTCTGAGAGATAAGAAGTAAGGGAGAGAGCATAGCTAGGAGTTGAAACAAACTCCATGCATTTCATTTGGAATAAGGTCAGACAGTCATAAAGAGATCAGCCTGGTATCCCTGGCAGAGGTCACACTGGCCAGCTTATCTAGAATATGTTAAAATTTTAGGTTCATGCCATGTTCATGACTCAGGTTCAAACCCAGCCCTCACTACATTGAAGGAAGCTTCGGCGCTATAGTCTCTCTTTCTTTCTCTTGCTGCCTCTCTGCCTTCTCTGTCTCCTATTTTAAAAGAGGAAAAGAAAAAAAAACACCATAAATATGAATTATAGTTCTAGGCCACAGGTAGATGAAAAAGAATAATCTGGAACAAAATAAAGGAAGTAAGAAAAACATGACTTCTATTTTAACAAGTAGTTTATTCAGTCACACCTCTGTTCCACTAATCTAAGTCTAGGTTCACAGCACTTGTTTTAGAACATTGGACAAGTCAGTTACCAAATCAGTCAAATGAGGCTAGTAATATTTTTAATAAACATAATAATGGTTAATCTTTGCAGTTTTAAAGTCAGCATAATTTGTGGGTGTTGGATACCATAGCTGTCTAATATATATATATATATTATGTGTGTATTAAGAACATGCAAGTCCCAATGAAAATTTTGGAAGAAGAGGCCCTTGAAGGCAAGAATTTCATACAGCTCTGGTTTACATCCTCACTGCTTACGTGAATGTTCAATACTATTTTGGGATTCAGTAAAGTTAAAATTAAATCATACAGGGGCATGTGCAGTGGAGCATGTGACTGAGCACAAGTTATGACACACAAAGTTTCAAGCTCCCATTCCTAACCTGCAGAGGCAAAGCTTCATGAGAGGTATGACAGGCCTCTTTTCTCTCTCTCTCTCTCTCTCTCTCTCTCTCTTAAACAGAGCATTGTTCAGCTCTGGTTTATGATGGTTCAAGGGACTGAACCTGGGACTTTGGAGCCTCAGGCATAAGAGTTTGTTTGCATAACCATTATGGTATCTATCCTCCACGATGTTGCTGAGGAATTATTCTGATGCAGTCTCCGCCCCCAGGTTTTACTACGCCCAGCGAAATCCTAGCAGTGCCCCCTTCAACCAATCCTGGCCCCACAAGTCACCCCTGGTTGTCGCCCAATAAAAAGCCCCCTCACCCCCCCCCTGGGCTCTCAGCTCCCCCTCTCTCAGATCTCGCTCCCTTCTCTCGCCCCATGGTCAGGTAGTGGGGACGGCCATTGTTGGCTGACTCCACGTGGCCTGAGCCACCCCCCCCATCCTATAATAAAGATTTGTGTACCCCTTTGCTCCGGATGTCCACTCTCTTCTCCGCAGTGCATCCCGACACCTGACCACTACAACAACACCACCCCTCTCTCCCTCTCTCTCCTTTCATTCTCAATTCCTCTCTGTCTAATCTAATCAATCAATGAATCAATTAATTAAAACTAAACTTGCATTACAGTGGCCTAAGAGGTGACATAGTGGTAAAATTTTGGGCTTACAAGCACAAGTTTCTCCCTTTCAAACCCTGGCACTACAAGTGCCAAAGTGATACTCTGATTCTCACTCTCTATTTCTCTTTGTCCTTATGAAAAGACTCACCTACTGAGTACCTTCAAATAGATAGTGACTCTTCTGCACTTAAAATTTTAACAGAAACCTACATTTAAATTTTAGATATAAATACATTTAACATTTTAAGTTATTAGCATAGAATCTAGCCATCCTAGTGTTGGTATGTTTCTAATTCTGCTTCTGAAACCCCTTCTGTTTCATTGGTTTAATCCCCCCCTGCTTAACACTGTATTCTATTTACATAACCACTGTTAACTAAACACCGCCCTGCCTCCAGGGCACTGGCTTAATCCTCACTGTTTTGCACACTTTTTCCTTCTCCCCAGCCCTATCCTACATACATCCTCTTTGAACCTGACACTTTTACCTCAGGATATATAAGGACAGGATTGTGATAAGAGATAGCTTAGATTGTGCTGCGTTCCACATGAATAAAGACTGAACTGAGTACCACTCAGCCATGAGTCCCTGGTCATCTCTCTCTCCTGCCTGCAAAGCTAGCCTGGCATCCCAGTATTCAAATTCTCTGAAAGCAGAGAGAAGTGGAGCTGTTGGAAGAGGGAAGGTATAAAGAACACCAACATAACTAGCCAACTGTATAATATCATTTGCCCTTTTACCTGAGAACATTGTCTTAGTTTGACTTAGTTTCTCCTGTGGGAGATAAAGAAGTGAAATTGAAAAGGAAACATGGAGTTCTGCAAGGTCTGGTATCTATTTTTAGTAAAACTCTAAGTAAGACTCACCCATCTATATTCCTTGTTTCAATAGTATCAGTCTGTTCACCCCTTTGGGTCCCTGTCCAAAGAGTTAACTAAAACACAAAGAAGTTCCTAGAGTGTTTGCTACTCTCTCTGGGTCACTGCAAGCAATCCTCAAGAACACAGCTTGTTGCATGTGAGGGCGATCTGGCTGCGACATCTGTCACCCTATTGATCGCCAGGGTTGATTCAGCTGATCTGGCTGGCTAGGCGGGTGTCCCCTTCCTCCCTCACTGCTCCATGTGCGTCCCTCCCGAAGCTGTGTGTTCAGTCGAAGAGGACGGCCTTCCCCAAATAGACGGACCGGTCTTCGGTTGAGGGTATACGAGTAGCTGCGCTCCCCTGCTAGAAGCTCCAAACAAGCTCTCAAGAACACAGCTTGCACAGTTGGGTTGAAGACAATCCCTATCTTCCATCTTTACCTACCTTTAGAAGCAGAACAGGTGACTGAGAGTCTTAGCATCAATGTCTAAAGAGAGATTAACCAATGCAGCTCCTCTGTTTTGTAGTTATTGAGACAAGGGTCTAAGAAGATAAAGCTGTTTCCCAAGGTTATGATGCCAGGTTAGCAACACAGCTGAATGACTCCTGGACTAAGGTTTCCCTTCTAGACCAAATGGAGGTATGATCCCTTTGTCAAATGTTTGGGACTAATCATTTCTGATTTACATAGGTCAGGGAAAAACATCTCTGTTCATCCATATTTTCTTCCTTCCTTCCTTTCTTTCCCTTCCTTCCTGTCTTTCTTTATTTCTTTCTTTCTTTCTCTCTCTCTCCTTTGCACAGATACAAAGAAGCAAAGAGAGAGTGAGACTACAGCACCATAGCTTCCTTCAGGCTCAAACTTGAACCATAAACATAAAAAAAAAAAATCAGTACACTATCCAAAAGAGCTATTTTGCCGGCCACCCCTGCTGTATTTGTTTCAAAGATAAGAGTTTGTTAAGTCATTGTTTGTAATATTATTTCATGAAAATGTTCCCAGTGGGTCATGGAGGCTTGAAACCTTTTCCATCCTGTGGCTTCTTATTTATTAGCATCTTCACAGTCTGCTTGGTCCTCCATCCTCCCTGCAAATAAAGAAAAAAAAAATCATCCATAAACATCTGATCTTTCTGGGCTTCCTGTCCCATTTTCACAATTCTGTCTTCAGAAAACAAGTCATCTAGGTCACGAAGGCATATTCAGTCAACAGCCACCCTGTTGGAGAGGAAGAGGGAGGGAAGACCATCTTTGGAAGTGGTCTCTCACCTTGGTAGCAAAAAAAGATCCCTCCAGGGCCCTTTTTGTAAGTCTTAGGCACTTGCACACCTGTTTGTGCATGTAGAATCACACATATGCATCCAAACATTCACACACACAAATATGGCAACCAAGCAAGCCAAATTGGTGGTATGTGTGTGTGTGTGAGGGGGAAGGCCACACAGGAGAGAAGAAAATGTCCCCCTTTATATCTGCAGGCTGCCTCCAGCAAAGCCTTCCTAAATACGATAGGTTAAATATATTGCTGCCATTACACTCTACAAGAAACACATTCCATAAAAACGAAGGTGCTGTAAATTATACAAATATGATGCTAACAAGCCAGGAAACGCGCCGCTAATGAGGTCAGCTACAGAACTCCCGCAGCGCAGCAAATCATGTGCCAATCCTGCATGCGAGGCACAAGAATGGCGTTGGGTCAGCATTTTCCAGAGTGCTTGTGCAACCTGCTGTTTGGTGTATGGTTACACAGGTAGAAGAACAGCCTCCACTCCTCCCTCACTCCCTCCCTCTCCTTCCCACCCCCGCATGCTCTCACCATCACTACCTCCACCACCAACTTTGTTTATGTGTCAAATATCCCAGTCACCAGACGAGCATGCTCTGCATTAATGTACCTGACTATTATGCCTATTGTTCTCCCGCTCAGAGTGGAGAATTAGTCACTCAGATGTGTAAATATTGGTTACAGTTCTGAAGCATGCAAGCTTTGTGTTCCTATCAGCTCTGTTCCTGCAGGAATTATGCACGCTGTTGGCACCAGGTTTTGTACACACTGTATTTGCTAAAGCTCTAAAAATCAAATAAACATGTTCTCAGCTCCTGAATTATTAGTCCATTCACCATCTTTCCCCGTTAGGGGGGAAAACAATAAACACGCTGAAATGTGGCATTTAGGAACTGCAACAAGATTTCTGCTTGGCATTTACAAGTTGGAGAACAATTGGAACACCCTTCCTGTGCCTTTGTCATGCAGTCTTCAGCCCAGAGCCTCTGAGTCTGTAAAATAAGGGCCCACCTCAAGGCCAAAGACATTTTCACTAAGAGTCTGAAGAGCCTCCTCTCCAGTCCTGTGGCCACTGTGAGGGTTGGGCTGCTCACAGGAGGTAGGGCAGAGAGGGGCTCAAGAAGAACTCAGGCATGGGGGCTGTGTGGTGGAGCACCCAGCTGAATGCACACCTGAGTCCAAGACCCCAATCCTCCCTGCCTGCAGGAGGAGGAGCTCTACAAGTGGTAAAGTAGTGCTACAGGTCTCTGTCTTCCTCCATCTCCCTCTCTCTCTCTCTCTTTCTCTCTCAATCCTCCTTCCCTGTCAAATCTTCTTTGTCTCCATCCAACATAAATAAATAAAATATAAAAAAATACATGTAAAATTATATTTAAAAAAGAAAAAGAACCAAAGCATGGAAGAAACCAATAACACCCCTATTTAGAAGCCAAAGCTATATCTGTTAAGAAGAAATCAGCTCTCCCCTCTGAGAGTTTCTAACTCCGTTATCACCCCTGATTTGAAATTAGTCAGATCCAAAATATAGTGTCAGCGGCCTTGCTCAGAATGGTTATTCACCCACCATACCTCAAACTGGCAGTCATGTGGAGGAAGAGAAGGCCACCAGCGTTAGAGACCAATCTCATGGTTTCTTGGCATGTTTTTTTTATTCCACATCAGATTCCAGGGAAATTATGGTTTAAAACCACACTGAAATGAGTGAATAAGAGAGCAAGCAGCTTAATGGGAGATGCACAAAAGACGGTAAGTGAACATTCAACAGATAAATACTATGACAAAAATATCTCCTATAGGTCCCAATGCTAAAAGAGGTATTTATGGGGCAGATTTAAGTTTAGAGACAACAGCAGGGGAAGGGGGAAGCAGTTTTGTTCTTAACTGGCTGGCCCAGCCGTCGGCTCAGACACCTGTTCATACTCCATGGCAAAGGCTTTATGGAAGCTGCTCTCCCCAGTCTAGGGACCCTGCCGTGGATCTATTTGTATACACATATCACAGGTTTTGGAAGTAGCTTCAGCACATAAATGCCATTATTTCCAACAGAGTTGGTGTAAACCATATTCACTGCTGCAGCACTCAGCTAAAAATCGAGCTGAAAGGAAGCGGTAGCAGCAGCAGCGGTGGCGGCAGCGGCAACAACAACAACAAAGAAATCACTGACAGCTACAAACCACAACCACAAATCAAACAAATTCGGAAAGTGGCCTTGAGGTGGGAAGCACAAAGCGACGCGATCACAAAATGGCAGGCAGTGGAGGCGCTGCACACATTGGGAAGAAAATTGAATTAGAAAGTCCCTGTTCTCAGTTAAATGCAGGCTGCGTGTAGGGCACACACACGGGATGTAGGAAGGAGTGGGGAAGGTGTGGAGGGAGGGAGGCACAGTGAGAAGCAGGAGTTCTGCTCACTGCCATAAAAATCTCTACAGTCTAAGTGATCATAGACAGGGGGAGTTCAAGGTCTCTGTAGAGCCCGCTGGGGCTGTAATTGACAAGCAACAATGACCTGCCACTGAGCACCATCCTAAAGGGAGGAGCCATCTTCCTAGTGACAGCCCAAGTCCAGGCCCTCCCTTCCCTTGGATGTGTCAACTGTCTTGCTTATTATCCCAATCAAGAAAGACAAAGTCACAACACCAGAGTCTCACTCATGCCTCACATGGAAATTTTCAGGCATTCCCTTCTTTGATGAGAATTTTATTTTTTATATATTTATATATCTGATTTGATTTCATAGGACAGACAAGAGAAATTGAGAGGGAAGGGGGAGATAGAAAGGAGGAGTCAGCTGCAGCACGGCTTAACAACTTGCGACACTTGTCCCTGAAGGTGGGGTCTAGGGACCTGAATCTAGGTCCCTGAACATGGTATTATGTGCACTCAACCAAGTGTCCCACCACTCAGCCCTGACAAGCATGTTCTAAGTTCCTACTGTGTGTTTGGCACTGCAAAGGATAGCAAAATATAAACATATATTATTGCCCATTGTAGCCTAGTGGAAAATAATAGTCATTAGATAAAGAAATGGTGGCTTAACAGAAAAGTGACAATTTTCAGAAATTTTCAGAATTTTTTTGAAAAAAAATGCATCTCAAAAGCTCTGCATGCTTGATGACGCAGGGAGAGAGTGATGAAAGCTTAGTGTTAACTAAGCTCCATGCAAAAGAACAGGACAGGCTGGAGGCATCCTGGAAGACTGCAAGGAGGAGACAGCCTTTGCAATTCGGAAGAACTAAGCTGAGTAAGAGAGAGAAAGTCAATCCATGCAGGAGCATTGAGAGGGGCAAAGGTCAGAAAGTGGGAACAAACATGGTGTATTTGGGGAAATCTAAGTGACCATGTTGACTAGATGCAAATTCACATAGGAGCCTAGAGGCAGGTGAAGTTGGAAGGGTTGTCTGTTTCTCTTGAATACTAATCACACTAAAACTCAAGGTTTGAGCATAGCTGAAAAAGACCTGGAATGAACACAGGCAGACTTTTTGTAGGAGGAAAGCACATACTCCTGTGCGTTACGGCAATTTACATCTAGGAAGAGTAAGGAGACACAGGGATGGGCATGTGACTGTGTGAAAGAGGCTGAGTGTGTCTGTGTGTGGAGCATGAATATGCGTGTGCGGGGGTCTTCTATGCCCCCTTCCTCCTGGAAAGCCCTGAGCCAGCAGTGTCTTTACAAATAACCCAAAACCCTCACACCAAGTGTAAGTGTGGGGGTGGGAGGGAGCAAGAGGAGGACTATGGGAGCTGGAGGGAGAGGGATTGTTCTTCCAGATTGGCAGGAGATGCTTGAACTCTTTGGGAAGGTCAGTTGTTGATAAAGGGGGTGACTTGAGAATCGCCGTAACCCAGAACAGACAAAATGTGAAATATGCATTTTTTTCTCTTTCATTTTACACCACTTTTATGAGACCTCTGTGTAGATGCAGCCTGCAAAACCCTCGGCTTGAGCCCTCCAGGGCTGGCAGATTTATTACTGAATTGGGGGAGGGAGGAAGAGAGAGAGAGAAGAAAGGAAGGAAGGAAGGAAGGAAGGAAGAAAGAAAGAAAGAAAGAGAGAAAGAAACAAAGAAAGGCATAAAGAAAGAGGGGGGAAAAAAAGTAGTTTAGCTGTCTGACTAGGTAGAAGGGATTATCTTGACTTGAAAGAAAGAAGACCACAAAAAGAACTTGCTCTGGTGGAGAGAAGGACCCCTGCTTTGCCCAAAGCCTGGTCTGCTGCAGCTGGAATCACTACTAATGGTTCAAAATCCCAGCTCACACCAGGCCACAGAACCAAATGGGCTCTCATGGTTCTTACAGCTCTTGGGGGGGCAAATCCTCCTCCCACTGCCTGTCCTACTGTGGAGGAACTCCCAGGCTGGTGCAGATGGATGATTCTTCCACCAGTCACACACAAAGGACATGGGCCCACATCTCAAATCAGCCCCCAGTTGGAGCGCAGAGACAGCTGAGTTCCAAGCAACAAATAAACAAGAGTAGTTCCAGCTTCAGAGAGAATTGCCCAGTAAAGAAGGCCTGTGTTGAGGCCTTCTCCAACCAGGGCCCAGTCTACAGAAAACTCAGCCTGGAGTTTAACACCAAACTCCATCTTGACAAATATCAAGGCCAGAAGAGTGCCGACAATGGATCATTCACATTCCATTATCTCCTTTGACCACTTTTCCATTTAACAGACTTTGCTGAATTCTTGGGATGCACCAGGCACCAGACAGGCCTGAGAGGTGGTGCAGTAGTTAAGGCATGTGGACTGTTGTTTGATCCCCAGCATGTGCCAGAAAGTTTTTCTCCCTCTCTTCTCTATCATTAATTAGTAAATAAATATTTATTTAAAAAGAAAATAATTATAAAAGAAGAGGGTAGAAGCACAGCCCCTACTCTCAGGACAGGCTTGCAAACTAATAGGCACTCAGGTACAATTTCTTTTTTAAAATTTTTATTATTTATTATTTTTTCTTTATTGGGGGATTAATGGTTTACAGTCAATAGTAGAATACTGTAGTTTGTACATATGTAACATTTTTCACTTTTCCACATAACAACCTAAACCCCCAACTAGGTTCTCCTCTACAATTAATTCATTCATTTATTAATATTTTATTGCCACCAGTGCTATCACTGGGACACAATAAAATCCACTACTCTCAGTGCCCATTTCTACCCCTGCTTTTTTTTTTAATTTGATAGGACAGAGAGAAATTGAGAGAGAGACGGGGAGAGGGAAAGAAATACACCAGCAATACTGCTTCACTATTCATGATGCTTAACTTCATCAGGTGGGAATCAGGAATTTAAATCCAGATTCTTGTACACAGTAAAAGTATGCACTCAAACAGGTGTGCTATTGTCCTGCCCCAGTAGAATTATGTTCTATACCTATTAGATGGCTGGAAAAATTTAGGGATCAAAGAAATTAAGAACTGACTAACAATGTCACAGAATTAGCAAAAGAAAAAAAAAATTCTTCAGTGCGTTTGAATTCACAACATAGGCTGGAAATATAGCAAGATAGGACACCTGCCTTGCTGTGTGTGAGGTCTATGTTTGAGCCCTGGCACCACATGAGAGGTGCAATGTTACTAGAGGAAGCTCTTTTTGCTGTATGTCTCTCCCCTTTCTCTATCTGAATAAAGAACTTACACAGAATGGTGAATTATCTGTATGAGTTCCTAAATCAAAAAAAAAAAAAAGAGGGAAAAACAAAGGACAAAGAATGAAGAGGAGGAAGAGAGAGAGAGAAAGAGAGAGAACTGGGTGGTGGAACATCCAGTTAAATATACGTTGTACTATGATAAAGGACCCATGCAAAGACTGGGGTTGAAGCCCTCATTCCCCACCTACAGAAGAATGTTTTATGAGCAGTGAAGCAAGTCTATAGGTGTCTTTCTCTTTCCCTCTCTATCCCCAGCTCCCCACTCGATTTTTTTTTTGTCCTATTGAATAATATGAAGAGAGAGAGAGGGCAGGGGAGACAGAGACAGAGAGAAGACTCCACATCCTGAAGGTTTCTCACCCTCCTAAGGGTGAGGGGTTCTCCAGATCTTCTGTTTCTGGTCCTTGTCTCACCCTCCTGATATCTTCAGAATACACCATCCTGTCTGCCCTCTCCCCCTGTGAGCTGTGTGCTCATCAGACTTTAGGGAATGAATGTCACACCTACTCATTGGAAGTCTCTTCAGATCACTCACACCTCCCACCACTGCTACCCAACAGGGGGCCTGCTGTCCTATTCCCAGCTTTTTGCTGTGTGCTCCACCTGCCAGGAAAGACTAGTCTTCCCCACAGTGTCTACCACTTGTATACCCCTACACAGTGCCTTCCCCCTAAGAGCTAAGAGTCAGAAGTCCCTGCAGGAACTCCTTAGTCAAGCCCAGTCAGAATGAAAGAACCATGCCTTCACACTACCCTGCCACCAACATCAGCTCAGCCTCCCTCCTTGTCCCCCCAGGCATGGTCCTGTCATCCTGCCAGCTACCTCCTCAGTCTCAAAAACCTTCCCCTCCCTCTCCGACATGACACCCAACTACTCTCTCCCCCGCTCCCAGAAGTGCAAGATTAATGTTTGCAAAGTGCTGTTGAAAAGGAAAAGCATCAAGCACTTTCCATCCCCAGAAAGAAAGCAATTTTAATTGAAAAATGAAATCACAGATTACATGCAAATCTTTGTTGGCAAATTTCAATTACGGCCAAATTAAATGCATAGCTAAGCTAAGCATCTTTGGGACACTCCATTTAGTGTTTTCCCAGGACATGTCCACAGCAATCAGAGGCAGTGTGACAGGTGTCTGCCGCCTGTGGAACACACCTCCCTCCCTGAAAACAGCTCAGAGAACTTGGGCCCTAGAAGTCTGGAGTCCCCACATTCAAACTTCCAGCAAATCTGCCTCCTCTGGGAAGTGGGCAATTAAGGTAGGGAAAGAAAAGATCAGACTGGCCTTACCATTCCATTTTTCTGTCTTTCAGAAAAGCAGGTGTCATGAAAGGAAAGATGAAACTATTCTTGTAGGAACACTATCAGAAACTACCCCATAAATGGGAAAACTGAGACTCAGAGCATTCCTTTTCTTTGAAAACAAATCTATTTTTTTTCTTTTGTTGACAGAGACAAACTGAGAGAGAAGAGGGAAATAGAGTGAAAAATGGGCAGACCACTACTGCACTGCTCCACCACTCATGAAACTTCCCTCTGCAGGTGGGGGCCAGAGTCTTGAGCCCAGGTCCTTGCACATGATGGCATATAGTCTCTACCAGGGGCACCACTGCTGGGTCCCCAAAGTACCCCTTGATCAATCTGTGGCAGCTAGCTGAAAAAAAAAATCAGACAATAATACAAGCTATGGACTAAGGAGATAGCACAGTAATTTATGCAACAGACCTTCGTGCCTGAGATGCAGAAGTCCCAAGTTCAATCCCCGGTACCACCATAAGGGAGAGATGAGCATTACTCTGGTGAGGCGGCAGGGGGAGAAAGAGGTGATACAGGTTACATTCACCCAGGGCAAGATTTTGTTGCTTGATCACCTAATTGAATCTCAGTGGCAAGGACTATACTCTGCTGGAGTTGAGGACAGTGAAGCTGTTTCTGTACTGCTTTGTCCTCACACCCTACCCTGCATCAGTGGCTATGTCATATTTGCCTTGCTGCCACCTTCTAAACCATACATTTCAATACACTGAAGCAGCATGTCATGCTAGGCACCGGGACTCCACAGCCAGAGCAATTGAATACATACATTCCTCACCAGGACAATGCTATTTTTTCTCTTATTTTTTTTCTTTATTGTTTTTATTGGGAGGGGGCTAATGGTGTATAGTTCAGTTGTTGGCACATGAGTACAATTTCTCATCTCACCAAGATACACATCAGCAAAACACTCACACTCCCAAATTAGGCCCATCATCTTATACCAGGACATGAAAGACCCTCAAACATATACGTCCTCTCTCTGCTTTCCTTCCCCAGAATCCTTTGCTTTGGTGTGATACATCAGCAGTCCTAGTTTTACTCTGTGGTCTCCATTTCTGTTTTTGTTCTTTAAGTTCTGTCCACAAGAGAAGTCATCCTATTTTCATCCTTTTTTTTTCTTGATTATCTCACTTAACATGATACCATCCAAGATGAAGAGAAGAAGGTGACCTCATCATTCTTAATAGCTCAGTAGTATTCCATTGTGCATGTGTAGCATGGCTTTCTTAGCCACTCATTTGTTTTTGGACATCTAGGATCCTACCAAGTTTGGGGTTATTATAAATTGTGATGCTATGAACATAGGTATACACAGATCTCTTTGAGTGGGTCTGTTTGTTTCCTTAGCATATATACTCAGGAGAGGAATTATTGGACCATAGGGTGGCTCCATTGTTAGCTCATAGTTGGACCAAATTACATTCCCAGGAGGGTTCCTTTACCTCTGCAAGCTCTCCAGCATTTGTTGTATAACACTCTTAGCAGGAGTGAAATGAAATCTCAGGATTGTCTTTATTTGAAGCATTTTTTTTCATATGTTTATGGGAATGATGAGAACATCCAAACAAATAATTCATGATATAATCACAGGAGTGAGGCTTTTTGTTTGTTTGTTTGTTTGTTTGTTTTAATACCTTAACATTTGCTTAGGATGGTGCTGGGAATTGAACTTGGGGCTTTGGAGCCTCAGGCATGCATGTCTTTTTGCATAACCACTGTGCTATCTCCCCTAGCCTGCACTGGCATCTTGAAAGCTCCATGTCACTTCATGAAGCATCCACTCTGCAGTGACCGAGCCTGCAGTTGATACTAAAAAGTTCTCTCCACCCAGGTTGCAAATCCTTTAAAGGAAAGGACAGTGATCATTAACCAGAGACTCTCTTCTCCAGAACCCAGCACAGTTTTGGAGCACCTACCACATAGTAAAATCAGTCTATACTGTAAAGACAACCTTTGTATCCTGTTAAGTGTTGTTCAGAGAAAGGGGAGTCAGGGGGGAGCCAGGAGAAATCACACCTTAAATTACAAGGTGGCCTTCTGAGATATCTTTCCTGCTAGCAGGAACTGTCTTATCAGGCCATGATTATTGCCCTGCTGATCAGTCCCAAAGCGACTAGAACTCACCAAGGGTGGGTTCAAGTGACAGGCCTGCTGGTGCCCATCATGCCATCTGGCTGCCCTGGGGCACCCCCGCCCTAGCCCAAGGAATAGGAGCTGATTTTCAGGCCTGTCTCCTTAAAGAGTTGCCTGAGTTGGAACACCCACTACATCTAGGGCCCTCCATCCAGAGCCTGATGATAAAAACCAGAAAAAATTAGTGTGTGAGAGGTGGGGCTGGTAGGGAAAAAGTCCCCCCTTCCAATCCATGGGGGCAGGGGCAGTGAGGGCCGGCGCTCACTCAACTCCGCCTCTGCAGAGCATGTGGGTTCTCTGGCCTTATCTGCCAGATGGCTCCCAGAGGGGATGATTTATTAGGTGCAGAAAGCTCTCTGATAAATTTTCCTGCAAGTCCCCAGCAGAAGACTGGGGGTAGTAACAGCCCAGCTCAGGCAGCTCTAATGGAAAGTGCCGTCACCAAAGAGCAAAGCATTATTTATGACTGTCTGTAATGCCGTTCGGGGAGAATTCATCATCGCCTCCCTGCTCCATGCATGCAGGGACAGCAGTGATGGGGGCAGGCGGGGGAGCACAGGGCAGGTGGAGAACAGGGAGAGCTTCTCTGGGTGGAGACAAGGCCATATCCCACCCCCCCCCCCCCGTGTGACCCAGCTCCCCTTGTCAAGCACTGACCTCCAAACACTGTCCCTCTCTCCCACCCACCAAAACAGAGAAAGAAAGAGAGATAGAAAGAAGGCATCTACTTGTTCTCTGCATGTGTTCAGGGAAGGCTCTGACCTGTCTGAATGGCTGAAGGCAGTTTTCCCCAGAAATAGAGATCTTCAGCGAACACCACCGCAGTTCTGTCAAAGTTTAGAGCAAGAAATGGGATGCTTTCCCATTTTGCAAAAACTGATAAAGAAACAGAGATTTGGCTTGACAAGCCAGTGACCCCACTATAGCTACTCTTATTTCCAGGGTTAAGGTATCCACAAGGTTAGGGTCCCTAGTGGACTCTACAGCACTGTTCCTCCTGATACCTAGTGTGGTCATACAGGGACTCTTCACACAGGTGTCCAGTGAGCTCAGCTGGACAGTGCCACTTGGTGTTCACATTCACCTAGCTTACCACACCTCCACCCACCATGTCAACAAGTGAGACCCCAACCCCTATATCCCTTTGCTGTATATACCGAGTAAACTTGTGATTACCATCTGCCCTGCATGTGAATTATTTATGTCCAAGTCTGTCCCTATTATCAAATTGAGTGCCCCTTGAGGGCAGGGTCTGTATCCTATCCATTTTTATATTCATCTCTCGGCAGTAAGCAGAGCTCCTGGCACCTAGTAGTCTTGACAAATGCTTGATAATAAAATTACACTGGCAGACTCAAGATATACTGAGATTGTGGCCCCATGTGCTCTTACACATCTGTCACCACACTGATATTCATAGCATTTCAAAGGAGCTGGTCCCCACCCACTCATCCATCAGCAGGGTATAACGGAAAGAGCACTGGATTAAGAGTCAGGAGGGATGAGTTTTCATAGGCAACAACCCCAAACATCCTCTGAGTGTCAAACAGGCCAAGTCAGATGTCACCACGCACACAATGATTCGACACAGGCAGCTCAGTTTACCTCTGTGTGTTTTTGAAGGCATGGGAAGGAAGGAATGAGAAAGTCTGCCCATCTTAGCTTCTAGGGTTTATAGGGGAATGTAAGCATGGTGAGAAGCAGATAATCTGAGTTATAGGGAGGGAGGGAGGGAGAGAAAGAAGGAAGGAAGGAAGGAAGGAAGGAAGGAAGGAAGGAAGGAAGGAAGGATGCAGGCACAGCTTGTAGGAAATAGTTTTCTCTGCTAAGGTGTTTCTACGTATGAGCTGATTAAATACCCTCACAGCAATTCTGTGGGTTTGGCTTTATTACCATACAAACTTGGAAACTTGCAATACAAACTTGGAAACATAGTGTGACCTCCACTTACTGGCTGAGTAGCCTTTATTTATTTCTCTGTTTGTTTACTTTGTCATCACCTGGGTTTCACCACTCTAGGCCAGTGTTTTATAACAGAAAGAGAGACAGACAGACAGAGGAAGAGAGAGAGAGAAAGACCACAGTGCCAATGCTCTATTCTCCTAGTGTCATAATGCCCCCAGGTGGTGTGCAAGGGTCTCAAACCTGGGTCACAGGAATGTGACAAATCAGACACCCTCCCAGATGAACTAGTTCATCAGCCCCTTGAATATATCCTTGAGTTGAATAGTTTTCTCTTTTGGTTTCCCCTCCCCACCTCCTGCCCCTGGTAAATAAAGGAATTGGATTAGATGCTGGATGAGTTTCCTCCCATTTCAAATCCTTGTGGGAGGTTAAGGTTGACCGATACAGGGACATTGTACCCACTGTGCCCTAGACATGTATCTTACAAGGTGGGGTGTGGATAGGTTATTAAATAACATTCCCAAGAGTAATAATCTACACAGGAAAAGTGCTACTTAAGTTTTTGTTTAAAAAGCTGGAATTTAAATTCACCCCCACAGAAAGTGTGGTGCTAGAACCCATTATGACAATCTCCTGAGAAGACAGGAGCCTGACAACTTCAGGCCCAGGAAGAAAGCAGGACAAAGAAATTGACCCACTAGGGAAAGAGAGAGGCAGGCTGGGAGTATAGATTGACCTGTCAACACCCATGTTTAGTGGGGAAGCAATTACAGAAGTCAAACCTTCCACCTTCTACATCCCACAATGACCTTGGGTCCATATTTCCAGAGGGATAAAGAATAGGAAAGCTATCAGGGAAGGGGATGGGATATGGAGTTCTGGTGGTGGAAAGTGTGTGGAGTTGTACCCCCCCCCTATCCTATGGTTTTGTCATATATATATAAATAAAAGAAAAAGAAATTGGGATCAGGAAACCAATGTCCAGTGTCCACCCTGAGCTTGTCCCAACCTGGGGAGGATGCTTTGCTACTGGTAAATGACTGATAATGTCTTCTAAAGTCAGTACATTTTAAACCAAGAAGGAAACTTGATGATGTTTAATTCAGCAAATCTACATGGAGCAAAGAACCAGAGAGGTGAAACTGACTTGGCCAGCTTAACAGGACCTCATTGGAAAACCAGGAAAACAAACCTCCTGACCACTGATGAACATTACTCCACACACTGGATCATCAGTCAGTCTGGGAGACACCAAGTAAGTTCCTCTCCACATGGTCTTCCCTGGATACACTCCACAGCTAGAGTATGCAGGTTGTTCCCTAGAAAACTACAGAGGTAAGTATCATATTTATAGTCACGTTTTTGTTTTACTTTTTAAATAACAACAGTAGAGAAAGGTTTTTTGTTATTCTCTTGATATTTCAAGGATATGAAATTGTGGTCTAAGAACACACTTAATCCTTTTCCCCCAAATATTTACTGTTTTTTAACTTTGATTTTTGTTTATTTATTTTGAGTAGAGACAGGGAAATTGAGAAGCAGGGAGAATATAGAGAAGTAGAGGGGAAAAAAAGGCATCTGCAGCCCTGCTTCACTGCTCATGAAGCTTCTCTTCTCTACAAACCTAATACCATTTAACAGGCTTCTTATTCATTCAATGATAGACTAGAAATAGACCTATTACTCAACATAATGAATGTTGACCATGCCAGTGAAGATATAGTTTAACAGGCCACTACAATTGTGTTTAATCAAGTGCCCTTCCTGGTTCTGACTTGAAGGTTGCAGCCCCAGTGATGCCTGGTTTTCTTTGAGCAATCTCATAGAACAATTCTTGAAAATAGCAATAAGAATAGCAAAAATAAGACTAAAATATTTTAAATCAGACATCTATAGGTCCAAGGGTCACATTGATACCAATACTGTATTTTCTGTGCCTCAGTTGTTTTTTTTAGTAGGACAGTTATAACTTCTTCAAAAAAAGCTACACTTAAGAGACAATACATATATTGTCCTAGTGAAGTGCACAGAACAGAATAGAGGCACAACATATGCTATTTGTTATTTTTATTATGACTTTCAGGAACAACATAGACCAACATAGACCATATAACTAGAAATTACCACACAAAAGTTCCCCTTCATACTCAAGCCAAGAGCTTCTTTTCCATGTTTGTTATTTTCCTAATGAAACTGAAGGTACATTCAGGAATCTCTGTGCCCCTGACTTAGAGAAAGAAAGAAGCAAACTAGAATAAAACCAAGAAGTTCTGAAAGGACTTGGAACCTGTGGAAGAATACCCACTAAGCCCTGTTGCCATTATCCTTCCTCAGAAAGCAGGAAACTGAATGCTCTTTAAAAGACTTAGTTGCTGCAACCCACAAAGGCCCTGGGTCCATAGTCCCAGAGTGATAGAGAACTGGAAAGCTATCAGGGGAGGGGAGGGGATATAGAGGTCGGGTGGTGGGAATTGTGTGGAGTTGTACCCCTCCTATCCTATGGTTTTGTTAATGTCTCCTTTTTTAAATAAATAATTTAAAAAAATTTTTTAAAAAGACTTAGTTGCTGGTTTGTTTATTGTGGGAAGGACGGAGACTGAAACACTGTTTAATTCTAGCATAAAATGGCACCAGGAATTGAAACTGCAACCTCTGGGGACTGGGACATACCAGTAGGTGCTCTAACAGGCTGAGCTAATTCCCCAGCCTGGAAGCTGGGTTGTATAGTTTCTCACACTGAGTGGTCAAGAACAGGTTACAGTGTGATTAAAGGAAACTCTTTTGGCATTCCCTCCCTCCAACTGTTTCTTTTCCTTTAAATGCTCTCTGACCCCTCCCCTTGTTTTTTATTAGTGATTTAAAATTGATTTATAAAGTTGCATGTCAACAGGGTTATAATTCCACACCATTCCAACCACCAGAGTTCTGAATCCTCAAGCCCTCTATTACAAGCCACAGCAGTTCTCTCAAGATTGCAGACAAGGGTTAACTATCATCTCTACAACTGTCTGTCTACATTTTACATATTTGCCCCTCTTACCTCCAGTTCCAGTCCTCTTTTTCCCTCCAAGCCACTCATGACCCTATTACTACATCCAAGTGTTCCTCCCTTTTTCCTCCTCTCTCTGTAGGTCTTGATGGAACTGGAGTTCAGAACCCTCTTTTTAAAAATTATTTCTTTATTGGGGGAGTAAAGGTTTACAGTTGACAATCAAATACAATAGTCTGTGCATGCATAACACTTCCACTTAACAGTACAACCCCCACTAGGTCCTCCTCTGCCATTATGTTCCAAGACCTGTACCCTCTCCCCAACCCAAAGTTTTTTTTACTTTGGTGCAGTATACCAACTCCAAGTTCACATCCCTCTCATCCTCTTCCTCCTATTACTTCTTCCCTAGTGGGAATATGGATCCAAATTGGTTTTGGGGTACAGAAGGTAGGAGTTCTGGCTTCTGTAATTGTTTCTCCACTGGACATGGGCAATGATAGGTCAATCCATAACCCCAGCCTGTTTCTATCTTTTCCTGTTGGGGCAGGGCTCTGGAGAGGTGAGGTTCCAGGACACATTAGTGAGGTTGTTTACCCAAAGAAGTCAGGATGGAATCACGGCAGCATCTGCAACTTGATAGTTGCCCTTCCCCACTCTCTAATGTGCTTTTAATTACAGCCTTGCCAATTATTAAAAGGCAAATCAAGACCTACCTTCTTGTTAAGATCTTTCATTCTCAACTGGAATCATTCTTTCATGATGTTTAGTGACTTTATAAAGGTGTTCCTGACACTCTACTTTGTTTAACCAACTGACTGTGTATTTGTCTATCTCTTCCCCTAGTCTGAGAGCTACTGGACAATGAGACAATAACCATATTCACCATGATAGTCTCACAGCACCTAGCTGAGTGAACCATCCTTTTAGAGCACTCAATAGAATGAAACTGGAAGGGCAGCTAAGCTTTATTGGAGATTGCTTTTTTATATATAAAACTAAGAAAAAATAGTAGGGTGAATTACACAAGGGAAAACCTGCCTTTGTGTTTTATGCCATTTTCCTTGATGCATCTGAGTACAGGGAAGACTGCATGAAAAATACCCTAATTATTCATGTTCCCAGACCCTCTCTCTGTCCACCCACTCACCATCACCTTGCAACATGGCTTTACTACTTGTGAGGCCTCCCCCCACCTCTGAAGGTATGGACCAGTAACTTGCACCCAGGACTTTGTAAAAGGTAACATTTGTGCTGTACTGGGTACACTATCAGCTGGTTCCTTCTCCTTCTGCTACTTCCCATAACACCAAAGTTTCACTAGATATGAGCAGTCCCTGATTAAGGACATATCCAAGAAGTTTGGTTTCTAGGACTTTTACTACCCTGTGGAATGTTTGTGCTCTGGTGCAAAGCATAAACAGCAGAGATTATTAGTAGAAGAGCTACTGGCATATTATAGAAGGCAGCATGTGTATGACTACAGAGTGATCAGGGGGCACATACATCCAACCCCTCATTGGTTCCCCAAGCCCTGAGAAACCCATGCAGCTGTAAATTTAACAGTTACATTTCTGCCATGAGGGTCTGTGGCCATGGAAGAAGGGGGTGGGAGAAGGGAGGCTGAAGTTGACCAGCAAATCATTAGGTACTGAATCTGTGATATCAACAGGCACCTCCAAACTTGAGTTTGTCCTCTTGTCTTCCAGAAAGTTGCTCATTCCCTCCTATATAATTTGCCCCTGCCCATATACAAGAACCCAAATTCAAGTCCCTGGTCCCCACCTATGAGAGTACTGCAGGTGTTTCTCTGTCTACCTATCTCCCCCTTAACTCTTGCTTTCTCTCTGTCTCTATAATACACACACACACACATATGAGAGAGAGAGAGAGAGAGAGAGAGAGAGAGATGGAAAATGGCCTCCCAGAGCAGTGGATTTATCTGCTGACAGATAGCCCCAATGACAACCTTGGGGACAATAAAAATAATAATAGTAAGTTTTTTTAATGTAAGCCATTTGATTATCCTTAAAAATCATTTCTGTCTTGTTTTTGTCATTGCCCAGGACTTCACCTCTCTAGGCCTACTTTTTCAGACACAAAGAGGCCTAGAAGGGGCCAGATAGTGGCACATCTGGTTAAGCACACACATTACAATGCACAAGGACCAGGATTCAAGACCTTGCCCCCTGCCCCCTAGTAGGGAGAAATCTTCACAAGTGGTGAAGCAGGGCTATAAGTGTCTCTCTGTCCCTTCTCCTTCTCTATTTCCTCCCCTTTCAATTTCTGTCTTTATCCAATAATAAATAAATAATATTTCTTAAAAAAAAAAAAAGAGGCCTAGACACCCCATCATCTGGGGCCCTAGTCGGGAAGTCCTGGGATTCCCACACAAACATAATGGGCCTAGACCTCAAATAGATCCCTCTCTCCATTGTCACTGGTCATGTACATCAGGAAAAACATAGTGGATCCCTTTGTGGGCCCCCATAGGACCTTGCCCTCAATGTAGATCAACAACCGTAGAGAATGTTCCAGCTTCCAAAGGGAAGCCGGATAACATATTCTATCTACTACTTGAGGAAGATGTGTCCTGAAACTGGGGAAGCTGAGAACATTCCTATTCATGACCACAGAATGTGAGCTCAGACCTACAGGGATGCAGAGGTTACATAGACTCCTGTGCTGAATATGGGCCCCAGATCAAACCAATGGAGTCTATAGTCAATAATATTTATACACCTTTCCCATATTTGAGAGCTCCTCTCTTCCCTGATCCAGCTTTCTAGCCCATTTTCCAGCCATGACATTGTCTCCCCAGACAACAACGAGTCTACCTGCTATTAGATATCAGGCTCAGGAAAAAACTAGTATAGCCATGGTCCATTTGTAATCTAACTAAAATAGGCCTACTAGCTATCTTCAAAATGGAGACCCCAAATCTTCATCTGCAATATTCCAGCCTTTAGGGTCATAATTAGTCAACAATTTGGCCATATATGTTAATTCTTTTTTCAGCCACCAGGTTCCAGATGCTACTAGAATGCCAACAGGGCTTCTCTGGACAGACAACCCCACCATGTGTCCTGGAGCCCCGCTTCCCCAGAGTCCTGCCCCACTAGAGGAAGAGAGAGAGAAAGGCTGGGAGTTTGGATCAACCTACCAACACCCATGTTCAGCAGGGAAATCAATTACAGAAGCCAGACCTTCCACCCTATAATGACCCTGGGTCCATACTCCCAGAGGATAAAGAATAGGAAAGCCATCAGGGGAGGGGATGGGATACAAAGTTATGGTGGTGGGAATTGTGTGGAGTTGTACCCTCTCTTATCCAGTGTTTCATTTTTATAAATTGAAGAGAAAAAAAAAAAAAAGAGGCCTAGAGAAAGTGAGTGAGTGAGTGAGTGAGTGAGTGAGTGAGTGAGTGAGTGTGTGTGTGTGTGTGTGTGTGTGTGTGTTAGGGGTGAGCAGGAAAGAGAAAGAAAGATAGTACAACACCCAAATTTCCTCAAATGCAGTAGGATTCAGTTCTGAACCTGGGTCATATACATGGCAAAGCAGCATACTACCCAAGTGAGCTATTTCACTGCCTTTATTCTTACACATGATGGTGGAGGGGGGTCTAACTTGGAAGTGAGAGAGATTTGTAAGCATCTATCATGGTGAGATAAGAAACTGTACTCACATGTCAACAACTATACCATAAACCTTTACTCCTCCATTAAAAATTATTAAAAAAAAAAAAAAAAAAAACAGGAGCTCGGCAATGGTGCACTTGGTTGAGCATACACATTACTATGCTCAAGCAGCCAAGTTCGAGCCCTCACACCCCAACTGCAGGTAGGAAGCTTTACGTGCAGTGAAGCAGGTCTGCAAGTCTCTCTCTCTCTCTCTCTCTCTCTCTCTGTCTCTCTGTCTGTCTCTCTCTCCCTCTCTCCCTCTCCCCTCTCCCCCCTCTTTCTTTCTCTCTCTCTCTTTCCCTCCCTCCCTCCCTCCCTCTCTCCATCTTCCCCCGCCCCTCTTAATTTCTACCTGTCCTAGAAAATAGAAAAAGGAGGAGGAAAAGGAGAAGGAGGGAAGCAGGAGGAGGAAGAGGGGGGGAATGGCCACCAGGAGTAGTGGATTCATATGTAGGTACAGAGTCCCAGTGACATCCTAATGGAAAAGAAAACGCTACATAGAAAATTATAAAATTTCAAAGTTCATAAACATATTTTAAGTGGAAACTGAGGCCCTGAGACCCAGTAGGTCAAACAATTTCCCTTGAGGGCCTCCATTTGATTAGTGACAAGAGGGAGACACAGCCCAGAAAGCCTGCTTTGCAGTGTCATATTATTTCTGACACAGAACTTCAAAATGTTCTGTTTACTGATTCCTCAGTATAGGTGAGAAAAAAACACAATTTCTGACAAGACACTGATTAAAAATGAGAAGCCTACCTAAATGTTGTTCTCTGTTTTCTTTTCTAGTTTTCAAAAATCACACTGGGCAGACAGTTTAGGTTTTGCCAGGAGAGCAAACTAAATGAAATGGAACCAACATTTATTGCACGCCTGAACCCCATCCATCATGCTAGGCACATCTATAGAGGTTATCACATTGAATCCTCAGACAAATCCAGAAAGGAGGTATTAACACCCCTTCTTCTGTAAATGAGGGAATGAAACCCTTCAATGTTTCAGGCTAAACCAATGTCAAGGGACTAGTTTCAGGTTGGTTGGGCAAATGTCAGAGATGAGTCCAGCAATCCCTTTAGTCCACTTGCATATTAGCTGTTGGGATCAGGCAAAAATTAGTCAAGTCATGGGTCCCTTGGAAAAGACTTCTTAGCTTTTTCCAAAATGGAGACCCCCAAATCTCATCTGCTATATTCTCAGCTTTAGGTTCCTGATTATTAAACAATTTTCTCTGCTTTCTATCTTAATACTTTTCAGCCACCATGTTGCAGATGCTATCATGATGCCAACCTGACTTCCCTGGGCAGACAACCTCACCAATGTATCCTGGAACCCCACCTCTCTAGAGCCCTGCCCCACTTAAAAAATCACCCCCCCCCAAGAAAAAGAAATCAAACAAAAAAGAAAACCCTGTGATCATCAAATTCTCAGATAACACAAATGACCTCAGTGCTTACAGTGACACACACACACACACACACACACAAATGCACAGTTAATTCTATGCTCTGAAACACTGGATTCAGTCCAAGAGTGTTTCTCCCCTTCACTGAGACAGCTAAAGAACTTTTCTAATGGTAACTTAAAATATTGCCATTATACTGAAATACAGATACAGAGGAAGACAGAAACAGTCTGTGGGTATGGATTGACTTGTCAACACCCATGTCCAGTGGAGAAGCAATTACAGAGGATAGACCTTTCACCTTCTGCACCCCATAATGATCCTGGGTCCATACTCCCAGACGGATAAAGAATAGGAAGGCTTCCAGTGGAGAGGATGGGATGTGGAACTCCAGTGGTGGGAATTGTATGAAATTTACCCCTTTTATCCAATGGTCCTGTCATCATTATTAAAATAAATATAAAAATAAATAAAATAAAATAAAATAAATAAAGATATGAGTCCAAGAAGCAAAGATAATGAACGACAGAACCAAGATTCAAACTCAGATCTCTTGGTCCCTGGGTGAGTATCTTTGCACAGTTTTATGGTATCCCTCTCTTTAAGGGACTGATGAATCTTGAAGTCCTCTGGTAGACATTGTCCTATATGCCAACAGAGGGCCAAGGCAAATTAGGAGGCTTGTTGGTGACTCCCAAGGTCCTTGTTCCCATTCACAACTGTCCCTCTCCCTGACAATATGACTATTCTTTATCCCACCCTGGTACAATCCTCTGGGGTATCCAGCCAGCCCCTGGGTGACTGTAAATTAGCCTGAAGTAATGTCCATCCACTTGGAGTAGGGCCCAGGTGGCTTACCCAGTAAAGCACCCATGTTACCATGAGGGGGGATTGAGATTCAAGCCCACATTCCCTACCTTAAGGGTCAGGGGAAGCTTTTAAGTGGTGGAAAAGTGTTGCAAATGTCTCTCTTTTTTCTGTCTCTCCCTCCTCAGTCTTTTTCTGTTTCTCTCTGTCTCTCACCCTCTATCTGAATGAAAGAAAACATGGCCAGCAGGAATGCGGCAGTCAGGGGGCTAGGCAGCGGCACACCCAGTTAAGTGCATATAGTACTATGCTCAAGGTCCCACACAAGAACCTGGGTTCAGGACCCCAGCTCCCCACCTCTCAAAGAACTTCAGTGGTATTTGATGAAGCAGATATGCAGGTGTCTATGTTTCTCTCTCCCTCTCTATCTCCCTTTTCCCTTTCATCTCTTTGTCCTATAGGATAAAATAGAAAAAAGAAAAAGGAAAAAATATAGTTGCCAGGAGCTATGGCTTTGCAGTGCAGGCAAAAAAACCCTGGAGGCAAAAAAAAAAAAAAAAAAAAAAAAAGGAATGAGGACGTGACAGTTTAGGCACCAAATCCCAGAAGTAATGTTGGAAAAAAAAAAAAAAGAAAAAAAAGAAAGAAGAAAAAAGGAGGTCATTGGGGGCTTCTTCCTGGCCACACCTAAGGGAGGGCTTTATCACAGAAACATAGAGAGAAATCTGTATCAGCCTTTGGTTCTGAAGGGGGTCCCCTCCCTTCCTTCTGAGGATGCTATGAGGACAAGTGAAGTACTATACCTGACAGGTTCTGAGAGCTTTCTAAGTGCTACATAAATATAACAGTGGAGCTGCTGGCGCTGGAGATGGTAACAATGGTGATGATAGAACAGTATCTCTATAATCCCCATAATTCAAGAGGATATTTAAAATGAGAACCCTGCACCAAAATCAATCCACTGAGCTCGATTTAGAAGGGAAGCTGCTAATAAAAATATTATGGGAATGAAAACTCTTGGGAAATAATGATGATTTTCTTCTATTAAAAGCCTCATCGGATCCATTTCCATAGTATACCTTGGTTATTTGTGGACTCTTTGCCACTCAGTGTAACAGGTTCTCTATTAAAAGAGAATAAAGAAGAAAAAGAAGTCATTCTTGTGGTGCATTGAAGCCCTAGGTTTTGGAGACCCAACTGATCTGTATATCTAGTCACTGCTGGAGAGTTCCATTTACTAATGGGGCTGACATCAGTGCAACATTTGTCTTTGATATTTTTCCTCCTCTGTCTCTCATCCCCTACCCCCCCATCATCAGCTGCTATACAGCTGTGTTTAGAGTCATTAATAATAGAACTGTAATTGCAGGAGGTGCCTTTCTTAAGAGTTGGGGAAGGTCACACCCCCAAGATAAATGTACCCAAGTATGAGAACCCAATACAGACTGCACATGGAGACTCCACTGCAATGGTGAACAAGATGTTCTCATGTGGTTTAGTCCCTGACTGCTCAGATCACCCTGTTTAAGATTAGGATTTCAGATTGAGAAAAGCAGTAGAGTTAAGAAGAGACATAGTAAGTGGAAATAAGTCCTCAAGGAGGCAATAAGATATTGGACAAACGTAGGACACAGTTTTATCACTAGCCCAAACAGAAAATGAATTTGTACCCCAGCTCTCTCTCTTCATCCCTCCTTCCCTCCCTCTTCTCTCCATCTTTGCTTTGGTCAATGAAGTAATAGCAAAAAGTTACTACCTTAATGTTATTTCAAGATTGCTTTCTTTGTTGGAAGGACCCTAAGCACCTAAGCATCAACATCAAGAGACAAAAAGACAATTTCCAGTAGCATTTTGGAACTTGATGGTACATCTAAACTCTGAATTCTTAGAAGCATCTCTAGAAACAACATAAGCAAGTGGACAGCAAGGGTTGTCAATGAAATTCATCTATAAGAAAGAGTATGTGCCACTGAGAAAGTCTGGACACATAGTTCATGTGGAATAATGAAGGCTGTTCACCCTGGAATACCCATGCTATTAGCTACAAGCCAGAGTAGTGAAGACAAAGGCAGTTTCCCATCACAGATGAGGTCAACCCACAGCACACAAACCTGAGGATTTTCACTCTAGGCTCTGGTTTAACCTGAATGTGATGTCCCCTGGTATTTTCAACAAAAAAGAAGTTTCTCAGGACATCTCTTTATTTACCGCTCAGCTTAAAAAATTAGCCCTCCCAAAAAAAGAAATCAAACAAACAAACAAAAAAAAAACCTGTGATTATCAAATTTTCAGATAACACAAATGACCTCAGTGCTTACAGTGATACACACACACACACACACACACACACAAACGCACAGTTAATTCTATGCTCTGAAACACTGGATTCAGTCCAAGAGTATTTCTCCCCTTCACTGAGACAGCTAAGGAACTTTTCTAATGGTAACTTAAAACATTGCCATTATACTAAAATACAGATGCAGAGGAAGAGAACATAGAATACAGATGAATTTTTAACATGAGATACCATACTTTCAACACTTGACATTCGCTTTGCTAGATTTCAGACATGACAACCTTAAGGGGTTGACCTCTCTCTACCTTTACTTAAGTGAGAAGGTTTAAGAAGCATCCTTCTCTGATTTGGGTTCCTTCCTGCTTGCCCAATATCTGGCTAAAGGATCCAATTTAATCTCTCTTTAGAATAATGTTCTAGCCGACCCCACCAATGTGTACTGGAGCCCCACTTCCCCAGAGACCCACCCCACTAGGGAAAGAGAGAGGCAGGCTGGAAGTATGGACCGACCAGTCAATGCCCATGTTCAGTGGGGAAACAAATACAGAAGCCAGACCTTCCACCTTCTGCATCCCATAATGACCTTGGGTTCATTCTCCCAGAGGGATAAAGAATAGGAAAACCATCAGGGGAGGGGATGATATACGGAGATCTGGTGGTGGGAATTGTGTGGAATTGTACCCATCTTATCCTATAGTTTTGTTAATGTCTCCTTTTTTAAATAAATAAATAACATTTTTTTAAAGAATAATGTTCTAGCTTATCTTAAGTCTTCACAAGTTTTTTTTTTCTCAATATTTTTGTTTTTTTGGATAGAGACAGAGAAATCGAGGAAGGATATATAGAGAGAGACCTATAGGCCTATCTCATCTCTTGTGAAGCTTCACTCCTGCCAGTGGGGATCAGAGGCTTGAACCCAGGTCCTTGTTCATTATAATATGTGTGTTCAGCCAGGTGCACCACTACCCAGCCTTCCAAGTCTGGACAGGTTTTACAAATACTATAGCTTTAGAACATTTTTTCCTCAGAAACCTTCAAGGACAGAAAAGTCATGCATTATTTAGGAGGACTGAACCATAATCTCCATGCTACAGGAGAAAAAAAAAAAATCTCTGACTTCTGGAAGGCTCTTGGTCTTACTAATTTATAGCGTTTCCTTTCCCCTCAGTCAGACTTTCTTCACCTAAAAACACAATGATCAGCTCCATTCGCTTCCTATTCCCTTCATCCAAACTAAGCTTCTTCCTTCTATCCTCACCCCATGTATTAGATCCACTGGGATTTGCTTCCAGAAGATGATACGGTCATTCTTTCTCTGGTTTCATCATCACAGGTATTTGTGTACAGGCACTACCACCCCCTAATCGTGAGAAACTTTGCCTCACTCTGTGCCTCACAACCTTTTACTGGTCAATTCAGTGTTTCTGAGTCTTGTGTGGGTTGTGAGAGATAGGAGTGACTGGTCACATCAGCTCTAGTTGCACCTAAAAGCATAGTGTATGACTTAACCATTAAAGAGAATCCTCATCTTCTGGTCCAGCAGAGTGAAAGACAACTGCATTGTGCAAATGTTGCTTCCAGTCACAAAATTTCAGCATGTGGATGATGTCTTGTTTTTCCTCATTGCTTGATGCTTTCCTAAATTCACCATCTGGTTTATACAAAATCAACAAAGCCCAAAGCTACATCATCTCCATTTATTTAGGCCTGGACCAGAGTGGTGCTCTCAGCCTTATAAACATCAAATGCCCCAGACAGTGCAGGTTTTCAGACTGGAGCTTGACCTAAGTACCCTATTTGGCTAATGCTGAGTCCATTCCAAGCTTTCCTGGAATTCTGGCCTCATTCTGAGTTGTCCAGCTCATTCTTAATGGAAGAGAGAACTGCTTGATCTAAAACTTGTTGACTCAAACATGTCTGAAGAAAAGAGAAAAATTTTAGTGAGAATGTTCAACTGGGCAGAGGGAAATAGTTCAATATGTTAGAACACAGCATTAATATGCCTGAGAGACTCCAAAGTCCCAGATTCAATCCCCAGCACTACCAGAAGCCAGAGTTGAGCAGTGCTTGTGGTTGGTCTCTTGCTCTCTCTCATTAAAATAAGTAAATCTTTTTTTAAAAGGAAAAAAGAAGGTTCAGTAACTTTTGGATTCATTGTAAATCATTATGTAGATGCCTTGTGCAGGAAGAAATTAACCTCGTTTCCAGTGATTTCAGATTAACACTTCTTCCTGAAACCTAATATTACATGTTTGGGATACTAAAGCATTCCTGTTGTTTCTAGGAAGCTTCATTATTTTCAATATAGTTCTTGAACTATAGTGTATTCACTCACATCCATGAATTATGGACCTATCTAATGCCACTGTCCATGACATAAGTGAGAGCATGAGAAAAAAATATTCTCAAGAGGAGTTCGGGCAGTGGTGCACCCAGTGGAGCACATGTTCCTAGCAAGGATCCAGGTTTGAGTCCTACTCGCCACATGCAGGGATGGGGTGGGGTTAACTTCACAAGTGGTGAAGCAGTCCTTCAGGTGTTCTCTCTCCCTCCCTCTTTATTCCCTCTTGTCTCAATTTCTCTCTGTCCTATATAATAAAAAATATTTTTTTAAAAAATGGCCAGCAGGAATAGTGAATTTGCCATGCAAGCACTGAACCTCAACAATAACCCTAGTTGATAATAAATAACAATGATAATAATAATAAAAGAAAATATTCTCCAGAACTTCAATTTTCTCATTTATTTTTTCAAAAATTCTCACTAAACTAGTAGCAGCAGGTACTTTGGCCTAAAAAACCTTCCTATTTTTGTCCTAGTGTTGGAGAACAAAAATCAGTCAAATACAAACATTTATTATAAATATAAGGAAGGGGGAGCTTATTTTCTTCATTTCTTCCATCATTCTTATCATTCCCATCGCCCAACCCAACTCAGACTGTATGCCCTACCAAATCCCAGACAAATGATGATAGCAAAAATATTGTTTACTCTTAAGTCTCCTAGAGGTCTCTGTATTACATGACTTTTCAAAAATAATTTTTACTTTACTGCATTCACCACTCTACTGACCACAGAAGACAATAGCCATCTGAGATGTGAACCTTCTCTCCCAGTTGTATCCCCAAATTCATTACTACGTACAGCTTGAAAAGTTAAGTGTAGTACCTTACTTCTTACCAATGATTGCACTGCACCTTTTCCCTCAAAAAGGTAAAATGTAACCAGGAGGAAAAAAAAGACAATACTGTGTCTTTTGTGACAAAATAGATAGCACTAGAGGTGATTATGCTTGGTGAAGTGAGGAAATGAAAGACAACTCTACCAGATGGTTTCATTCATGTGTGAAAGATAAAGAATTGAAACACATGAACTTACAAAAAAAAAAAAACACCAAAATAAGTAACCAACCTGTATCTAAAATCTTGGAATAATTATGACACAGAGCTTTGGTGGTAGAAGTGGTGTGGAACTGTATTCTTATTAGCTTATAATCTTGTAAATTACTATTAAATCGCTAATAAAGAAAGTAAAACAAAAATAAATAAATAAAATATAGCCAGGAAGATTACAGAAAAGCCCCTCAGCTCACCTTAGTAAATATAAACTGTGCAAGTGATTCTAAAAGTCTATCACCTAATATTAGTCATACCTGTAGTTCAGAGTATTGCTGTCTTTAGATACAGACAGTCCCCATGCAAGGTAGCACTGTTGTACCCTTTCCAATTGACCCTTTTCTCAGTAAGAGATATTTTATATCCTCCTAGCTGAAATGACCCAGATGCATGCTTTTGAAAAATTATTTTCCATAAATGTCATTACTCATAAATCAAGGAGACACTTTAGAGAGTCCAAGGAGTTCCTCTATCTAAGTGATAGTACATCTACTATGTTCTCAGCTAAAAGCCATCTTTCCCACCTCCTATGGGGATTATATAGAACTTAGTCTTTCCCTCTGTCAAATGGGCCACACAGCATGAATGACAGCCAGGGGATCCTAGAAAAAGAATCATAGCATCAAAGACAGGAGTGAATGTCAAAGACGAAGATGTATCTTGATAATCACAAGGCAGAGTGGATCACTGAAACTTAACAAGTGGAGGAATCACAGAGATGTCAGGGAAGAAAGGGGACCCCCCACTTCACCCCACTCTGGTCTTCTGATCTCTCAGACAAGTGCTCTTTCTCCCACAAAAATAACTCTGCTCAACAGAGAATAATGCCTCCTAGTCTCACTGGCCACTGGGACAGAATTTCTGGAAGCAGACACAGCCCTACACAGACACAGCCCTCCAGTGTGTGTGTGTGTGTGTGTGTGTGTGTGTGTGTGTGTGTGTGTGTGTGTGTGTGTGTGTGTGTGTGTGTGTATGGCAGGGGTGGGGTGGGGTGTGGGTAGTGCTTTTGACCCATGTCCAGGGCACTTTCAGCCACTTGGAAGCCCTGGCTCTTGCCTGTCCTCATCAGTCCCCACATCTGGGGGGAAGGCTTCCATTCAGTATGTGTGTAACTCAGAGCCACATGACACTGAAATGCTAAGTGAAGAGCAATTAACTTTTGCTTCTGAAAACCCACTTTAGCTTTCCATAACTCTTTGGGGGCCATTTCCACTAAGCCAAACCTCCTGCACATTCTCCCTCAGCAATAAATTACCTTCCTGGCTTTAATTAGCTGCTGGAGTGCAAAAATGAAGCTGGGTGCTGACGTGGCTGCTTTCCCCACATGTCCCATTCTGTCACATAGACTCTGGGAGAATGGCAGCTGTGGAGAGTGGCTGGGATGCCTCAGCGGGCCATGGCCTGCAGAGGACGCCTTACCTGCCCACCAGGTTTGAGGGGGCAACTCTGCAGTCCAAGCCTGGTTAAGACGAAATTCTGAAGGAGGTGAAATTCATTAGAGAGGCCTCTGACTCTCCCCTTCAACTCTCCTGGCCATCTGCTTGAAGGCCCATTTTTCCTCAGAACAGACTCTTTCCTTCAAACTACCCCCAAAGCTCAGGCATATGTATTCACATGTGTGCATACATCCTAAGCCTCCAGATAGTCAACATCTTTATTTCTTTTCTCATGCTTGCTGAAGAAGGAATTACTGACACAGCTTAATATATAAGCCCTCCCAAGAGAATTGTTGTATAATTGTGAGCTGAGATTGAGTCCAAAGGAATAACTCTCTACATGTGTGATTTCTTCAGTCACATCTGCAACTGAAATGGCATTGACTGGGAAAGAAAGAAAAATAGCAACAACAACAAAAAGCATTCTAAACCCAAGACAGAGGTGTGAAGTTCAGTCAACCCCGACTCTAACTAAAGTTATGAGTAACCCGCCTGCCTCCCAATCCCTGCCCTACTAGGGAAAGAGAGAGACAAGCTGGGAGTATGGATCAGCCTTCTAATGCCCATGTTCAGTGGGGAAGCAATTACAGAAGCCAGACCTTCCACCTTCTGCATCCCACAATGACCTTGGGTCCATATTCCCAGAGGGATAAAGAATAGGGAAGCTATCAGGGGAGGGAATTGGATATGGAGCTCTGGGGGTGGGCATTGTGTGGAAATGTACCCCCTTTTATCCTATAGTCTTGTCAATATTTCCATTTTAGAAATATTTTTTAAAAAAGAGTAAATCTCATTCCTTCTCTAAGCCAGCTACCATAAGAAAGCTGTGAAAAATGGAACTGGATCCTTTGGTTCTGGCTAAACTGTGATTCTGAAATGGGTGTGCATATGGGGCAGAGAGCAATTTGATGATGATGATGCAAAAAATAAGCATTCATGCCCAAGGTTCCTAGTTCCCAAGTTCAATTCCCTGCATGACCACAAGTCAGAACTGAGCAGTGCTCTGGTAGAAGGATAAAGGAAGAAAGGATGAAAAGGAGGAAGGAAGGAAGGAAAAAAAGGATGTGTGTGTGTGTGTGTGTGTGTGTGTGTGTGTGTGTGTGTGTGTGTGTGTGTATGTGAATGTGATGTGTGTGTGTAGTGGGTGAGCAGAAAGATACAGAGACTTTGGGACCTGCTTCCAGCTTTCTTCTGGAATCTACCACCTGTGCAAGGTAGCATCTGCAGAGAGCTGAATTGGGTCACCAACCAGGCTCAAGGCTACTCCCATGCACTGTCCCCTTGACCAAGCAGGGCTCTGGAGAAGGGTCTGAGGCCCCATTTCTAACTCAGTCCTTCATGTCCCCTTTCTACCTTGACTGAATTCTCTTAACGCTAATAGATGCTTCTCCCAGGCCTCTGGGTCCCAGCTCACACCTCCTTTGACAAGCGATAACCTTCCAAAGCCCAATTACAGGCTGCTTTCCACCGCCATTCTTTTCCTGGGGAAAAAAATTAAAGAATATAAAATAAAAAATCCAAACACGAAACCTACAGTTAGGCCCAGCTTGTCTGAGGCCAGGTGACAGGCAGCCAGGAGCAGATCTCCCTCCCCCTGATTAAGGGTGTGAGCACCGTGCACTGAGAGACTCCACCACCATGGTGATTTCCCTCTGCGCCTCCCCAATTAACAGGCAAGGAGCCGCAGGCATGGGTGGAGGCCGGCAGGCAGGTACCGGGCCTGTCACAGCCGCCAGACAGAGCCCTCGCACCATCCCTTCCCTGCCTGCAGGCGCCCGCCCCCGCCGTCTGCTGCTTCCCCGCCTGTCACACACCCTACACAGTAAGAAGTGAGCAACTCCCCTGCAGCCCAAGGAGAGCGCAAGGACTGGGCTGCCACAGACTGTCTGCATGGGGGTCTGGAAGTGGTGTGGTGCCAGAGATGTTTCGGGGTCCCCCTTCCTCATTCCAGCAAAGAAGGTGTGCAGAAAGGGGGCCTAGCAAATGACTGTGAGACAAGGCAAGAAGTAGTGGTGTGTGTGTGTGTGGGGGGGGGTTTGCAGGAAACCATCCAGCTCTGCTTTATTCTCTGCCTCAGCTGACTACACATCACTGACTTGAGCAAAAAGGCACTAGGCTGAGATTCTAGGGGTGTTTCACAGCTTCAGCTCCTGAAGCCATCCCCAATAGTGAACTATCTGGCTCTAAGACCCCAGGGTCAGGCCTCCCTTACCTCTTCCTTCATAAGCAGGGCCACCCCTTCCAGCTGCTGTTCCTCTTCAGTTCACTGTTAAAACCCTGTGCCCTCTGTGATTTAGACAGGAAGAAAAGGCAGGATTATAGGGGGAAAATGGGCAAATGTATCTAAATATAGTTATAGAAATAATAGTCAACCCATATTTGTGACCTTGGGAGAATGACTACAATGTTTCCAATGGAAGGAATGGGGACACAGAACTCTTATAGTGGGCATGGTGCAGAATGTTAGCTCATAATTTTTATTTTAATCTCAATATTGAATCACTAATTAATCACCATCCCTCCCAAACTGAATTTTTCTTATAATCACTACCTACTCAGTAACCTAAATAGAAACTCTGGGACTGGGTGGTGACACACTTAGTTAAGTGCACATTTTACAGTGCACAAGGACCCGGGTTCGAGCCCCTAATCCCCACCTGCAAGAGGAAAGTTTTGTAAGTGGTGAAGTAGTGCTATAGATCTCTCTCTATCTCACTCCCTCTGTCTCCCCCTTCCGTCTCAATTTCTGGCTGTCTCTATCAAATAAAGATAAAAAAAAAGTTTAAAAAATAGAAACTGTATTTTGTTTTCATTTTAATGTCTCATTTTAAAATTTAATTTTGTTTTATACATTTTGAGAAGACAGGGAGAAATTGGGAGGGAAATGAAGATAGAAAGGGAGAGAGCTAGAGAGACTTCTGTAGCACTGCTTTCTACCTGTGAAGCTTCCCCCCTACAAGTAGGGACCAAAGACTTGAACCTAGGTCTTTGAACACTATACTATCTACCCTCAACCAGGTGCACCACCACTTGGCCCCCTCTTTTTTTTAAACAAGTGATTTAATAGTGATTAATAAGATTATGAGAGGGGACTGGTGCTGGGAAATTGTGCAGATGCAGTCACATCTGCCATGTTGTGCCCTCAGGGCACTGTTAATTCCCCGCGATAGTTGGAGTGCTATGGTTATTCCTCCCCCTTCCCATTCTCACGAGAGCTATTCCCATAAAAGCCCTCCTTCTTCCGCCTCTTTCTCTCTTGCCGGCCCTTCACTTCTGTGATTAGACTCAGGGATGGTTGCTGCAGGAGGTGGCCATTTTTGCTACCTCCACGTGGCCCAAGTTGCTGCTCTCTCACCCAACTCTGAGGTGCCAGCGCAAATAAAGGATTGTGTTCCCTTTCTGCTCCAAACCTCATTTTTCTGCATCCCACAGCCGAAAGTGACAGACTGGGCTATAGCACAGTGAGTTAAGCACACATACGCAACAAGCAAGGACCAGCATAAGGATCCTGGTTCAAGCCTCTGGCTCCCCACCTCAGAGGAGGATGCCCAGCCTATCTGAGGCTCTCACTCCTTGCCTTCCTAAATAGGTGAGTACTGCTAGTTGTGAGACCTGCCATGTGTGGACAAAACTCACACATCCATGTTCTTCCTAAGCCAGGGGTGCCTTCTACATAGACAGTAATCTCAATCGTGAGTTTCCCACCCATCCTCAGCCACTAAAGTTGGGCTGTGTGGTAGCCCTGACTCTTCCTTGTTCCCAGGGCTAGAAATCAAGACTCAGGTACAGTCAGTAAACATCTCTGCCCTGTACCTATGCCGTAATACTTTCAGAGACTGGGCAGCTGATAAACAACAAAAATGCATTTCTCAGTTTCAGGAAGCTGTGAGGCCCAAGATCAAGCTAGTAGCAGATTCAGTGTCTGAGAGGACCTACTTCCTACTTCATATGCTGTCGTCTTCATCTTCTTTTTTTTTTATTTAAGCAATTTTTTTATTATTTAATTATTTTTGTAGAGACAGAAATTGAGAGAGGAGGAGGGAGAGGGGGAGAGAGAAAGACACCTGCAGCACTGCTTCACCACTTACGATGCTTCCTCACCCTGTAGGTGGAGACCAAGGGCTTGAACCCAAGTCATGGTGGTGTGTAAGCTCTATGCCTGTGCCGTCAACCGACTCCCATATGCTCTATTCTGGCTGTGTCCTCAGAAAACTGAAAGGCCCTCTCATTGCTAAGGTAACTAATCTCAACCATGAGGGCACCTAATCGTCTCCCAAAGACTCCACCTCCTTTCATCGTCATTTTAGGAGCCTAGGTTCCAAGAATTGAATTTTGAAGGGATGCATACATCCATTAATAGCCATCTATCTAAAGATGAATGCAGTCTCCCTTTCACAGAGTCATTGCTCTCTGAAAAAGACCAGGTAGACATCTGTGTGTCCATCCAGGAAATGACTAAATCAATTGTGATGCCACAAAGTCAGTGTGAGGAGAGGAGCAGAGAAAGTGGATCATGTTCATGGAAGACAGAGTAAGGAGACAGAGTGATGCATGGGGTAGGTTACAAGCACTTCCTGGTGTTGCATTTCCTAGTCTTGGTATTGTGAGGAAAGATGGCCACAGTGAGGAACTCATAAACACGTACTGAATCTAATTATATAATGACAGGAATCTAGTTATATAATCACTCTCCTAGCTTCTTCAGCACTGGAAAGACTCAATATATGTCCACATGACTCTCTTCAAGAAGCAGTTCAACTATCATCACTCCTATTGAACCACTCTGTAAGGAAAGACGACAGAGAAAAGAGATTTTGAGAAAGGAGAGCCCAAGAATAAAAATGATGAAAAAGCAACTGTGTACCAGGTGAAGTGAAATCCTCTCTCCATTGTGTACCAAGGGGTTGACTTTTAGAGTGGTGTTAAGCAGCTCTAGGAAGCCACCTTGTGTTTCAGAATTCCAAAATGGTACACAAGATAGAGAAAGAGAAAAAGAGGAAGAGAAGGAGGAGACAGAAAGAAGTTCCCCCATATTAGTCGCTAAGTTACAGAAGAACTTAAAACATATATAACTTATTTTGCTTGTAGCAGTACTCCTGCAGCCCTTTGTAGAGGGGACTTTTGGGAGATGTCAACAAATAGAAATTCTATGTACCTCTTCTCCAGGGTGAGGAATAATGTATCAAATTCATTATCCATTATGATCTAACTTAAGTTTGTCCTGAAAATGAGAGTCATTTACCATCAAAGAGGAAAATTTTTTAATATTTATTTATTTATTCCCTTTTGTTGCCATTGTTATTTTATTGTTGTTATTGTTATTGATGTCGTTGTTGTTAGAGAAATGGAGAGAGATGAGGAAGACAGATGGGGGAGAGAAAGATAGACACGTGCAGACTTGCTTCACCACTTGTGAAGCGACTCCCCTGCAGGTGGGGAGCTGGGGGCTCAAACCAGGATCCTTACGCTGGTCCTTGCGCTTTGCACCATGTGTGCTTAACTCACTGCACTACCAGCCAACTCCTGAGAAATCTTTCCCTTCTTAAAATTCTCAGGAAGTGCTCAAGGGTTTGAAATTTTGTATTTGAATTTCACACATACTTTTTACTGCTGGGACCCAAGCTCAGTCAACACTTGATAGTGCTGACACCAACCTTCAAACCACAGGGGTCATCTCTCCTTCACAACAGACCTCCATCAAGGACTAGGTGTGTGTGTGTGTGTGTGTGTGTGTGTGTGTGTGTGTGTGTATGTAACACATGTGAAAGCTTACATCTTTTTTTAATGGTGTTGAGATACAAATAAAAAGATCCATGCCAAGTTAAAGAAAGGAACAATTCATTTCATCCTCTCAAATGTCCAGACCCCAGCTGCCCAGAAGTAGAAAGCATGTCCTCGCTTTAATCTCAAAGCCAAACCAACATGAGCAAGTTGCTTAGAGACCAGGTTCTGGATCCATGCCTTGGGTTCCTGTCCAGACAGGGGCTGAGTTAAGGCCAGAACTCAGGGGCTATTACTCTTCTCTTTAGTAATTCTTCAGCAAGCCCTTAATTCTGATTTGTTTTCTATGTCCCTGATTCTTGCTCTCAGACACACCAAGAACCCAAGAACATCACTGGGTTTCCTATTTCCACACAAAAAATTCCTTAGTGCAATCCTAGTGAATGGTATTGATGTCATAGAATGGAATGCAACTGACAGGAGCAAGTGCAATATGGTTTGGGAAAGCCATGCTGCCATCCAAAGAAAACTTTCCTTCTCTGAAGCTTCCCAGTTAGAAGCAGAGAAGTATTCACAGTGTCTGTAGCATAGTGAAGCATAGAACATAGCCCATAGCATAAAGCATATGCAGCACAATGCATACTCCAACATATAACATAAACTCTAGCATAAGCTAGTCTGTAACCTACTTAACTGAAGGCCAACTAATGTCACCATGCCTTGAAATGGGGTGTTCATGTATATCCAAAGATGATAATCATGCCACATACTCTCAAAATGCAAGGTGATAAATGTTGTGTTTACTTCATATTGTAGCAACTCAGGCCCAGAGAGGCTGAGTAATTTGCTCAAGATCATATAGCTAGAAAGGGCAGAGAAGGAATTCATTCTGAGCCAGCCTTGTGTGAAGATACTACACATTGGCAAGCAGGAGGCTTTAACCTCTGTGAGGAATATTATTAGATTGGCACATCCTCTCAGTCTTTGAGGACCCAGAGGACCCACGAGAAACATGAATGCAACAACACCTTCTTGAATTACTGACAGAGATATTTCCTCCCTGTGAGCTATCTTGATTGATATCAAACATCTGAGCTCTCCTTGCAGCTCCTTCATGAAGAAACAAGGACAGGTACAAATGCATTTAACAGAAAGGAGGGTTGAGACTCAGAGAGGTGCCATGCAGTAAGAAGTGGGTGGTTGAGCCCAGATCTTATTTTATTATATTTTTTATTCTTTCTTTTATTTGATAGGACAGATAGAAATTGAGAGGAGAAAGGAAGATAGATAGGAAGAGAAAAAGAGAGACGCCTATAGCATTGCTTCACCACTTATGAAACTTTCCCTCTATAGGAGGGTACAGAGGCTTCAACCCCGGTGTTTGCACATGGCAACACGAGCACTCAACTGTGTGCACCACCACCTCACCCCAAATCTAGACTTTATTTATTCATCTTTTACCAGAGCATTTCATAGCCCTAACTTATAGTGGTGTGGGGGATTGAACCTGGGACCTTAGGGTCTCAGACATGAAAGTCTTTTTGCAGAGCCATTAGATGATCTCCCCTGCCCTAAACTTAGATTTTTTTTAAATATTTTATTTATTTATTAATGAGAGGGATAGGAGGAGAGAGAGAAAGAACCAAACATCACTCACTCTGTTACATGTGCTGCTGGGGATCAAACTCAGGACCTCATGCTTGAGAGTCCACTGTTTTATCCACTGAGCCCCTCCCAGACCACTGAAACCTAGATTTTTAACTCCAGTTTTCTGGCTCTTCTTCAGAAATCCTTCCCAGGCTTTAGGCAGGGCCCTGCTTCTTCCCCCTGCTCTACCTGTCTGTGCTACCAGCCTTGAAGTATGATTGACAGCTCCAGACCTCAGGGATCAAGCCTTTCAGATAGAGTTCTTGACACCAGATGCTTTTGGAGTGGATCATCAGGGTGGGGAGGCTGACTGTGGAGGAATAAAGGACAAGGCCCTTTCCAAAAATAGAGTCAGAAAACACCAGAAGAGTAGGCAGAAAGTCACAGAGAGAGTAAGATAGTAACTGTTAGGAGCTCCAACCCAATATGAGAGAGGGGATTCAAAAATCCCATATCCAAAGCAGCCAGGCTACCATTTGGTGAAGATGCCTCCACCTCAACCTTTCTTTCTTTCTTCCTTCCTTTCTTTCTTTCTTTCTTTCTTTCTTTTCTTATTTCTGTCTTTCTTAATATTTTCTTTATTTATTAATGAGAAAGATAGGAGGAGAGAAAGAAATAACCAGACATCACTCTGGTACATGTGCTGTCAGAGACTGAACTCAAGACCTCATACTTCAGAGTCCAATGCTGTATCCACTGTGCCACCTCCTAGACCACCACCACCACCTTTCTACACACACACACACACACACACACACACACACACACACACACACACACACACACACACACATACACACACACGCCAGTTTACCAGCACATTTTCCATTAGGACATTTGTAGTTCTACCTCCAGCTTTACAACCAAGTACCAAAGATTTATTTTGCTGTTGTTGTCGCCAGGTTATTATCACCGGAGTGTGGATCCTGCATGGCTGGGGGCCATGATTTTTCTCTTTCTTTTCTTTTGATAGAGGGTTAGAAACACAGAGAGGGAGATATTAAAAGGGAGAGAGAATGAGTAAAAGAAAAAGGCATACCTGCAGCCACGCTCCACTGTTCATAAAGCTTCTCCCCTGCAGGCACTTCTATGCAGTGGCCTAGGGCTCAAACCCACATCCTCATGCCAGGTTACATGTGAGCCGCCTTCTGGCCCTGCCCCACAAAAGGCAATTTCTAAAGGGGGGAGGGGCATTTCTGGGCCTATACTTGTTTTTTTCTCCCTTTTCCCATCACCCATTGAGGCTTCTTTCCAAAATGCTCTAAATAGAAAAGGAAGGGAGAAGCATAGTTTGTCTCCTAATGTATGTGGATTCTAAAGCATGACTCTGCCTCCAAAGGGTCTCATGTGCATATCCACTCAAAACCCTCACCCATCCTGCACACCAGACATCTAATGGCACCAGTCACAACCCAGGCACTAAACTCAAAAAAGTAGAAAACAGTCACTTCCCAGTAAAAATTTCCAGTGCACTAAATAAGGTGTTTTATTCTGTTACTATAAAAAACTCAGAGAGATCATTAACAGCATGCATCTATGTATCTTAGTTGCCCCTCAGAGGCCTTTGTCAAACTATGATATCCTCTAGCTGGGACCGATGGGGCATAAGGATAATAACTGGGAAATAAGTTTGAGGAGTGTTCCTGATGTCCCTAACTGTTCTTCAAGAGAACTGTTGTTATCTCCATGGGATATTGTGGCTCAGACAAATCAAGCTAACTTCCCATCATCCTCCAAGCAGAAGGACAGAGATAGGATGTAAATCACACACCCAGAATGTGATGGAATCACCCCTGAGTAGAGTAGAGAGCTAAATCACAATGATAATTGAATAAACTGCCAGGGTCAATTTACATAGCATTTACTGAACATGTACCAAAAAAACAAATGTTTAGATTGATCATGTAAGTGGGGACAACCTCTTTGGAGAGCAATCTGGCAATATCGATCAAGTTTTTAAATGCACAAATCCTGCATGCCAGAAGTTCCATTTATATGAATCTAGCCAACTGTACAAAGGGCTCACTGAAGCACTGTTTGTAATAAGAAAAAAAAAGATGGATTCAACCTAAGTATCCATCAGTTGATAAAAGGTTAAATAAAGAGGGTCATTCAAAAATGCAATATTAATAGTATGCATGCATTTTATAAAATGAAGTAAGATTAGGGTGCAAAAACATTTTTGAATGGAAAAAGCAAGTTGCAGTATTATATTTATAGCATGATCCTGCTTATGCTTAGAAGCATGTTGATATACATATATATGGGTGTATATACATGTGTGTATATTTATATATGTGTATGTGTGTGTGTGTGTGTGTGTGTGTGTGTGTGTGTGTGTGTGTGTGTGTGTGTGGCTTATTCATACTGAAACTGTTCAGAACTACTAACAATAGTAGCCACAAAAGAGAATAGTGGAGAAAATTAGTAAATTATTTGACTTGCCTCTACAGACTCTGTATTAGTTTTAATGCTTTTAGTAATATGTGAACAGTTCACCATGTTATACCTGCTACAAAATCATTCTCTTGAGAAGGAAGCAGAAAAGCAGAAATAAAGTTCTTCAACATAATTCTACCCCCCCCCCAACCCCCAAGTAACCTAGAGTCTTGGCCTTTGAGTTCCTCTATCAAGACTTGTGGTAACACATGAATACTTAGGTAACTCACATTTCACTTTTACCTGATCTTCTTCAAGAGTTAAGGCACCTGGAAATAAGAAGAAAGAGTATGGTGGACTCTGACATCAGAAATCTTAGACCCAAATCTGACATCTGGATATTGAGTAGCTCATGGATTCTCTTTGAAGCAAGTTACATCAACTACAAATTGGGAGTGGCACTGAAATTTATCACCAGGATCTCTAGAAGAGGGGAAGGGCTCAATAAAACACAGAATATCAGAGCACTTTCCAAAGATCAGATTGGAAACTGTTAAAATGAAAATATCATCCATGACTAGCACCTCCCACAAGGAGATGTCATCAGAAGAAGATAGTCCCATCCCAAACATCCATCTTAACAGTACTCTCTACCTTTCTGCACTGATGTTACAAAGTGAAGAAAGCCACCCAGTTCTTCCAAACTTTCCTAAGAACATCAGCCAATTCTCTAATTTTAAACTCAGGGGCTCAAAGTCTGGGATTATGTGGCCATAGGAAATGACCCTAGTGCAAAATGCCCTCCAATGATGAGTCTTCTGCGTCAGCCTCTAAATCCCCAAGTAAATATTGGTTCATTGGTTTGTTGATTAAAATCACTGGAGCCACATCTGATGACTGTCCAGAGACCAGAGGAGCTGAAACAGCAGCTAAACAGCCCAGGAATCCTTCACCAATGAGACTCATAACATCCCTAAACTTAGCCTTGCACTCTCCCCAACCCCCCGCCTTTCTTTTCCCTTATGTTCTCACTACTTTCCCCCCATAGACACCAGGAGTCAACCCTCCCTACATCAACAGAAATTCACTCCCTTAAGAGCACCCATGGGCTAGAGAAAATAATCATTAACTTAATAGGCTGATATAACTACATTAAATAATGATGATAATAATGAGAGAGACATTGGAAAAAAGAAAACTTAAATTTGAATTCTAACTCCACCACCTACTAGTTAAGTTATCATAGCTAATCAAAATTCAGTTCACTAGTAAATCCGGGTTAACTGTGAAACAATTGACAGTTGAAATGGTCAATGTTTCACAGTATATGTAAATCCAACATCATTTTTAGGGACTGGATGAGGTTCAGGCACAAACAGCTGTTAATATAAAGTAACATAATGCTTGTATTACACCTGAAGTCATCTATGACAACAGGTATCTTCCTGTTCTCTTAGACTTCTGTGTTTCCCTGGGACGATATGACACATGAACTTAATAAAGAATGTGCAAATCCAACTATTAGCAGTCAAGGATAAAATAGGCTTGTACTAATGTATTCTATTTTTATAAAAATGTTCATCAGTGGGAGTCGGGCAGTAGCGCAGTGGGTTAAGCACACATGACACAAAGTGCAAGGACCAGAGTATGGATCCCGGTTCGAGCCCCTGGCTCCCCACCTGCAGGGGAGTTGCTTCACAGGCGGTGAAGCAGGTCTGCAGGTGTCTATCTTTCTCTCCCCCTCTGTCTTCTCTTCCTGTCTCCATTTTTCTCTGTCCAATCCAACAACGACTACAACAATAAAATAATAAGGGCAACAAAAAGGAATAAATAAATAAACTTGAAAAAATGTTCATCAGTTTTATTAAGGGTGAAATGTACTGATACCTATATTGGGGAGATGTTAAAATGTACCCTTATGACAACAAAGATGCTATAAGTCAATATTTCCTTAATTAAAAAATAATTATAGCCCTATTATCTTATGGCTTTGTAAATCAATATTTAATCACTAATAAAAAATAAAATATAAGGGAGAAGGTGGTGGTACACCTGGTTGAGCACATCTGCTACAGTGCCCAAGGACCCAAGTTCAAGCCTTCAGTCCCCACTTGCAGGGGCAAAGCTTCATGAGTGGTGAATCAGGGCTGCAGGTGTTGCTCTGTCTCTCTCCCTATCTATCTTCCCCTTCTTTCTCAATTTCTATTTCATATTTCTATTTAGACTGTCTCTATCCAATAATAAATAAAGGTAATAAAAATTTAAATGTATAAAAATAAATAAGATGGTAAGTGTTAAACAAAAGAAGAAGAAAATCTTCAGCAACTTATTTTAAGACTTAATGACTAGAAAACACAAGTAGAACCTGAACTGGAATTGTATTGCACCAAAGTAAAAGACTCTGGGGTGAATGGGGGGCAGGGGGAAGTACAGGTCCAAAAAGGATGACAGAGGACCTAGTGGGGGTTGTATTGTTATGTGGAAAACTGAGAAATGTTATGTATGTACAAACTATTGTATTTACTGTCAAATGTAAGACATTAAGGCAAGTTTCAATGCTGTGGTATCTTCCTCACTCTCCATCTCTGCCCCTTATTAAGGATCTTCTGTCTTACATTTACATTAGTAAGGTCTGGAGATGTAGACTGTTGCCTGTGACTGAAAGGTGACAGGTCAAGAAGTCACTCTGTCAATACATCCCTCCATAGAGATCTCCCGGAACTTGAGCCTGGGTCCCGTGTATAGCAAAATATTCACTCTCCCAGGCATTCCACTGCCCAGTCCGATCTTTCCTTCTGTGTCAGAGTTCATCTTTCTTGATACAGCCTACAAGACTCTCCTTTGACACTGCTTCTTTTCATGTTCCTCTCCTCATTCAATGCTCTAGTAGCATTCAATTATTTGCAGATCCCCATACATATCACAGTGTTCAGCACCTTTATGCTTAGAGTCATGCTGTTGTTTCTTCTACCAATAACTCCTCTTCTATCACAACTTGGGGCACCAAGTCCTCCAAACCGAAACCCAGGACATAATGCCTCATGCACACAGATGTACTTTAAGAAAAAAAAGACAATGAGGCAGAATATTTGAAAATGACACTATCCTTACAAAATGTTAAGTCTAGAGTATTTAATCAGAGGATAACTCAGACTCCACTCAATTACTTTCTCAAGTCTGCTTTCTTTACTGCGAGATACAATTGTTTGACTGATGATTACCACCATTGCTAGAAGTACAGTAGTACCAGTCAGTGGTGGATGGATCTTAAAAGGAAGAGGAGGAGGACAAGAAGGAGGAAACAAGGTGTCAGCAGTGGTGTACCTGGTAAAGGACAAGTATTACCATGCTCAGTGAAACATGTTCAACCCCCCTGTACCTACTTGCAGGGGGAAAGCTTCAGGGGTGGTAGAACAGTGCTGCAGGTATCTAACCTTCTCTGTGTCTCTCCCTAGCTCTCTCTGTAAATGACCAATATCAGTGGTGAAGTTCTGAAAGCAGTGATAACTCTAGTAGCTAAAAGAAAGGAGGAGAAGAAGGAAGGAAGGAAGGAAGGAAGGAAGGAAGGAAGGAAGGAAGGAAGGAAGGAAGGAAGATAGAGTGGAGGGAAAGAAAGAACAGGGAGTAAGTAAAGTGGGAAGGGATAAAAAAAAACAAAAAAAAAGGATGAAAGACAGAAAAGAAGTAAGCAAGAAGGACGGAAACCCCTAACTCTTTCTTTTTTTACCTGATCCCTGAAGAATGTGCCCCTTCCCAATTCCATGTGTACTGTGGAAGCTACAATAGCTACAATATTTACTTGTTTCACAGGACTGTGGTGAGATAAAGACTCAGTATCAGCCCGGAAGAAGTAATAGGTATAAATGTGGCTTAGGAAGAAAGTGAAGTCAGAGGCATAGAAGTGAATAAAAATGGAAAAGAAATAATATATATACCACAGTTATGACCTTGGGCAAACTATGGCAGTTTCTGCTGGAGGGGGATGGGAGCACAGAACTCTAATGGTGGGAATGGTGTGAAATTATACCCCTACTGTTTTGTAATCTTGTAAATTGCTAAAAAAAAAAAAAAAAAGGAAGAAAGGAAAAAAGTAAAAAGAAAAAGAAAAGAAAAAAAGACAGTGTCAGTACAGTTAAGCATGATGTCACATAAAGAGATGGAGATAGATGCAAATAAGCCAATGTTACCAGCATATAATGACTATCACTTCTTGACCACAATCCACACCACCTCAAGAGCAAGACCTGAAAGGTTGCAGGCAATGTGAGGAGAAGGCAGATCTCAGGAGAAAGGTCACCAGACCACTTCAGGCTTATCACCCTGTAGAACGGCTCACAGACATCTCTCTCACCCACCTGCCCCCAGTTTCCCCCACAGAAAGTTCCAAGGCACTGAAAAAGCTCTCCTGTAGTCTCCTTTTAATTAAGCACACGAGCAAGAAGAGTCATTCCTGGGTTCTGTCTGTTGTACTTTTGTTCTTGGGTCTGTTTGTACTTATTCCGAAATTGAATAATTAAAAAAAAATTAAATAAATGTGCACATCAGCCTGTCAAGCTGCCTGAGCCAACATCAGCAGGGAGCACAGTGACAGCCCCTTTACTTCTCTTACTTGTTTTTAAGCACAAAATATGTCACACCTGGAAGTAATTAGCATAATTTTTACTAATTTATAGCTAATTACACAATTACTTTTCCATGAAAGGTTCTGGAAAGACACTTGAAATAAGTTTCACCGAATCCAGCGGTAAGAAATTGCTTGAAAACATTTTGTTAGCTTCAAACATTTAGAAGGAGGGGGGAAGGGGAGAATACCCAATCAAGTAATTTTTTCCTATTTCAGAGTGTTCAAATATGACAGGGATATAATTTCTCCAGTAATTTACAAAGCAGAATGTCTAAGTATCTCCGCTAATCCAACCCAACCAGAGGCTGCTCTAAGGAAAGAGCCCAGAATGCAGTCTTGTTGGGGGAACAGCTGGAGAAGAATCTAGAAGTCTGCTCTTGGACTGCAGTCAGCTTCCTAATGGAACCAAAACTTGAGGCTGTCACTCCAGGAGCATCTGACCTTGTGAGAGAACATGACCACCTAGTAAATGTCTCTCTCAACTCCTGAGAAACTGTGAGCTCAAAAGGCCACTGGAACAAACTAAAGCCTTGGGAAATGCTTGACTTTGAGAGTGAAGTTTGTAGATGCCAGGATCTGAGTGCATGTCGTTGTGCAGAGAGAAGTAAAAACACTCTCTAATCCCATTCATTCAACCAAAAATTTTAAACCCCTACTTGGTGGTTGCACCCATTTCCTTAGTTGTGCCAAGGAAGAGGAAAAAATACCAGTCAGGCAATCAGGACCCGAGAGTTGGATACCTGTGGTAACTTTTTTCTTCTTGTTGTCACCAGAACGTGATCACTACAGGTTAACTTTTTTTTTTTTTTTCAAATTGAAAGATACCATGCCACCAAAGTTTTCCTCAGTACAGTGGCAGCCAATCTTGAACTTGGATCCTTCTAACCTGGGATGATGGAAATCATATATGCTTGAGGCTTCACTTCCATAAATAAGTAAATGAGGTGTCAGTCAACCCACAAGTGTCTATTAAACACTGCTACAAGCAGAGAGAGGGCACATGGCCCAGCATGTCATCTTCCTGGGGCTGGTCAGCAGCCACTGGGGTGTCATGGGCTGCAAGAGCTATGAAACTGGAAATATAAAGGTCATGGTGACTGAAAGACATCAATGAAAGTAGAGAAAATGAAGTCCCAAGTCTACATGACATTTCAGGAGTGGGAGTCACATGAGTCTGGTAGGTGAATGTTTTTTCGGGTTCCCAGAGAAAGATCCAGGGGGAAGCAACAGCAAACATGATGGTGGGCTGAGTACCCCTGACTTCCTCCAAGGAAATATCAAAGAGTCAGGCAAACCCTTCAAACCTAAAGACCAGGCCACAGGTCCCTGGAAGTCCTATGTTCTGGCCCATATCTACATGTTTGGTCAAGACAAGAAAAGAATGCAAGAGCTGCAGAAGTTGTATACAGTCAGCAGAATTGGCTGGGAGAGCAGGAAAGCCCATGGGTATAGTATATGTCTCAGAGAAGTAATACCAACCCAACAAGTGAAGACTGATCCAGGGGGAGAGGTTGAAGAAAGGGAAAGAAACATAAAATATTGCAAAGACTGATGGCTTTCCAAAAGGCCACCACCAAAGCAGATATTCTGATTATCTGTAGGATCACAACTTCAGGCTTAATGATCCCATGAAGCTCACACATTGCCATATGCAAAGACATGGGATTCAAACTCCCAGTCCCCACCTGCAGATGAGGAAGCTTCATGAGTGGTGGAGCAATGCAGTGCTGTAGATGTCTCTCTTCTCTATCTCTATACACCTGTCTCTCACTCTGTAAAAAAATAATAAAGGCTCCTGAGAACTATGGATTAGTAGAGGCACCAAGTCCCAGCAATAACCCCTGACTAGAGGAAAGAAAGAAAAAAGGGAAAAAAGAAAAAACCTTTATGCTGGTAATGACCAGGAAATTTTGTCTTCTTCTTCCAGCGTTTGCCCTTCTTCCATAGCCAGTCAACAGCGTCAGGTTGAAAGCTGTCAGGAGCTGCTTGTTGCTGGCTTTGAAAGTGACTGGGATCCATGTGGATTCAGTCGGCTAGGAAGGATCGTCAGTTTCCCCAATGAATGGGTACTCACGGGATGCACCAGGAGAAGGTCGATCCAATGCATCCCAAATTTTGTCTGAAAAGTCATCTCAAAAACAAGGAAGGAAGGAGAAGACGTCAAAGCTGAGAATCACAGATTTGTAAGAAACTCCCCCAGTAGAGTGTAAGTTTCTCCAGGGTGGAATCTCATCTCCCAAGTAGCCCTGCTGTCATCTCTCTCCTATCATCATAAGATCATACCTTCCTCCCAGCAACAGGAATATCCATCTACCTCATCTTACCTTAGGCACTGCATGTGTCCCTGTAGAAAAAGTGTTGCTTTTTAAATCAGTCTCACCCCCTCAATTGTGAATTTCCTGGGGTCAACGGTGGGTTTTGCCCTCCTGCCGCCTAGCCCCCTTCACAACACAGTGGGCACTGAATTAAGGAGAAGAATGCTGAAAGGATTGGTTCTGCCATGAGGTTTTGCTTCAAGGACACTGTGCTAGTGAGAGGGAGGCTTTGGAAGAGGTCCAGCTTCTGCCAGACTCCCCTTAAAGTGACCAAGAGAGTTTGGCCAAGGAGTGTGTTCCACCTTCCACCAGAGAGAGCAATGTTAATAGCTTACACTTGGAATATTTCTCTTTGCTTTTTCAAATTACTTTCACAGCTATGTCATCTGACCCTTGCAAAACCATATGAGGCAGGTAGAGGAAGTCATTAAAGGCAGCTCTGCGGGTTCCCTCGTTCAGCCAGCAGGTACCCTGGATCCCCCTGTGCTACATCTTCTATACCGGAAGTCAAGTCAGAGGGTAACAGCATGGGAGAGGCTGCCTCTGAGAGCAAATCAATAGCCAGATAGTCACTGTTATGATCAATGTGGAGAAGGAAAACAGCAAGCAGAGCTTTTGACCCTGTGCACCAGGAAACCACCCTAAGAAGGGTACAGACATGATGCAACCATGTTTCCAAGGAGTGTGAGTTGCTTACATAAGAAAAACAAGCTAGAAACCAGGGAGAATGCCTGACCCAGTGTTCAAAATATAACAACTCTGCAGACCCTCACTCCTGAAAACTCCCATTTTAAAAATATGATCTATGGACCAATCAAATAGCTCACTTGGAGAATATATTGCTTTGCCATGTCAGCAAGCCAGGTTGGAACCCAGCCCCTAACACATTGAAGGAAGTTTCCATGCTGTGATCTCTTTAATTCTCTCTGCCTTTACTTCTCTGCCTCCCTATCATTACTGCCAAAATAATAAACAAATAACTAAATAAAAAATATAATGTGCAGGGCGGAGGGTAGATAGCATAATGGTTATGCAAACAGACTCTCATGCCTGAGGCTCCAAAGTCCCAGGTTCAGTCCCCCACACCACCATAAGCCAGATCTGAACAGTGCTCTGGTAAAAAATATATATATATATATCATGCTTTAAAAAACCTAATCTGGGTGGGGTATAGAACACTAATGAAAGGTGTGGTGACTGACACCATATATGATAGTGAAATTCTACCCCTGAAATCTCATCACTTTGTCAAATTCTGTTAAATCACCCAAAAAAGGAAGAAAGTGGGGGGAAGTTATGCAAAAGGCTTCCATGCTTGAAGCTCCTAGGTTTATCCCTAGCATCATCATAAGCCAGAGCTGAGCAGTGCTCTGTTCTTTCTCTCTCCTTAAAAATAAAATAAATACATCTTTAAAAGGAAAAATAAAATAAATAAGTCAATAGCTGATTCCCACTGTAAACCCTCCTATTCAGTAGAAACTTGGATCACAGGAAAGGGAATGGCAACTTCACACCCACATGCATATACAGAGAGAGAGAGAGAAAGAGATCAGCAGGGAGGCAATTACAGAAGCTAGACCTTCCACCTTCTGCACCCTATAATGATTCTGGGTCCATACTCCCAGATGGGATAAACACTGGTATAGCTACAGGCCCTTTGAAATATAACTAAAATATGCCTACTAGCTATCTACAAAATGGAGACCCCCCCCCCAACACTTCATCTGCACTATTACAGCCTTTATCCATGATTGGTCAACAATTTGTTTGGCTTTTTATGTTAACTCTCTTTTCAGCCACCAGGTTCCAGATGCTAGCAGGATGCGGCCAGATTTCCCTAGACAGACAACCCCACCAATGTTTCCTGGAGCTCCGCCTCCCCAGAGCCCTTCCCCATTAGGGAAAGAGAAGCAGGCTGGGAGTATGGATCGGCCTGTCAATGCCCATGTTCAGCAGGGAAGCAATTACAGAAGCCAGACCTTCAACCTTCTGCATCCCACAATGTCCTTGGGTCCATACTCCCAGAGGGATAAAGAATAGGAAAGCTATCAGGGGAGGGGATGGGATATGGAGGTCTGGTGGTGGGAATTATGTGAAGTTGTACTGTACCCCTCTTATTTTATGGTTTTGTCAATGTTTCCTTTTTATAAATAAAAAAAACTTATATACTGAAAAAAAATAAAGAATAAGAAAGCTATCAGGGGAAGGGATGAGATATGAAGTTCAGGTGGTGGGAAGGGAAGTGTGTGGAACTGTACCCCTCTTATCCTATACTCTTGTCAGTGTTTCCATTTTATAAATAAAAATTATAAAAAGAGAGAGAGTGACTCCTCACAATCTGTTAACTCCCAGGGAAGCACTAGACAGGTAGACAGGCAGTCAGAAGGCAAAGTTAAAGTGCCTTAAGGACAAATGAAGGAGGGTGGCCCAGCCCAGGTTCTGTTCCTTCCCAAACCCAGTGGCAGCCGACCTGGCAGGGCCCCTTCCAGGAGCACCACCCCCTTCCCAGGATGACATGATCAAGTGGCTGCCCCATAAACAGTGTTTATTATGCAATGGAGCATGATGAAACAGCTCTGAGATTTCAAAGTCACCTAGCAGTTTCATTAGAAGCAATCAAGGAAACAATGGACAACTCATGGGAAACTGTGACAGGAAGAATGTGCACAGCCTGGAAGGACTCACCAGCACCAAGTCTGGGTGGTTTCTTTCCTGTTTTTCCTGACCCAGAACATTCATCCTCTCCCCTAAACATCAACACCTCTAGGGACTCACCCAGCCTATAGTTGTTCCACACACACACACACACACACACACACACACACACAGCTAAGATGCTTTAATTTTGTTCTGGATCCCACTACCTTAGAAATAAATTCTCCTTGAAGAACTATAGTACTATAGGGGTTACCTATGGGGGTAGGGATGGGGACACAGATCTTTGGTAATGAGAATGGTGAAAATAAATAAACAAACAAACAAAATTAATTTGAAGAAAAAAGAAATTTTTGACTCTATAAATGAAACCCTTCCTTCTACAGTTCAGTGCCCTTTAACTTTACACAACCCAGAAGTGCATGACAGTTGTCACTTGAAACTGGGGATTTGATAGTGGCTGGCTACAAGTGAATTCAAATAATGCTCTGCTCGTGGTGAGTAGCTTGCTACCTGGCCTGGAAGGTGAGGAAGAGGAAGACTTATTACATGCCTGAGACTTTGCATCCTTCTCTGCATCTTCTGACAAGTCAGCAATCTGAGGCTAACAGTTTCTGTATCTAGGAAGGAAGGGGGGTGGTGACTAGCATAATCATTTGCAAAATTGCTTTTATGCCTGAGGATCCAAAGTCTCCAGGTCAGTCCCCCACACCACCATAAGTCAGAGTTGAGCAGTACTCTAGTGAAGAAGAAAGGAGATAAAGGTGGAGGGGGGGGAAGAGGAAGAGAAGGAAGGAAGGAAGGAAGGAAGGGAGGGAGGAAGGGAGGGAGGGAGGGAGGGAGGGAGAGAGGGAGGGAGGGAGGAAGGGAGGAAGGGAGGAAGGGAGGAAGGGAGGAAGGGAGGAAGGGAGGAAGGGAGAAAGGGAGGAAGGGAGGAAGGAAGGAGAAAGAAAGAGAAGTGGGAGGGAGGGAGGAAGGAGAGGATTTGAAAAGGAAGGAGGAGAGAAGGAAGAAAGGGAGAGGAAAGAAGGAAGGAAGGTCACAAGCTAAGTAAGTGGCTAAGATTCAAACTCTAGCCTTGCTGGGAAATTGTGCAGATGCAGTCATATCTGCCATGTTGTCCCCTCAGGCTACTGCTAGTTCCCGTGAGAGTTGGGACATTCTCGGAGTGCCTGTTTCGACATGTTGTGCCCTCAGGGCATTGTCTATTTCCCCGTGATATTTGGAGTGCTTTGGTCACTCCTCCCCCCTCCCATTCTCACGAGAGTTATTATCCTATCCTGGAGTGCTATGGTTACTCCTCCCCCTTCCCATTCTCACGAAAGCTGCTCCTATAAAAGCCCTTCTTCTTCCGCACCTCATTCTCTTGCCAGCACTTCACTTCGGTGTTCAGACGCAGGAAAGGTTACTGCGTGAGGCGGCCATTTTCGCTACCTCCACGTGGCCCAACCTGCTTCTCTAGCACCCAACTCTGAGGTGCCAGCGCAAATAAAGATTTGTGTTCCCTCTTCACTCCGGACCTCCTCTCTCTCTTCTCCGCGGCACACAACAACATAGCCTGGTTAACAGAAGTTGAGAAAGAAGAACAGAAAGGTAAACTCAAAGCAGGTTTTGACTGAATGTGGAGTAGGGCACTAAAGTAAAAATTTCTGGGTTGAGGACGAGGGCGGAAATTCGGCTTCACTGGGGGGGGGGGGATGGGATACAGTCTTGTGGTGGGAATGGTGTTTATGTACACTCCTATTAATTTGTAGTTATATAAATAACTATTTAATTAATATGAGAGGGAAAGACTGAATGTCTCAAACTTTTTAATGTACAAACTATAGGCTGAGTCTTTGATATGTTGACTCTCTTAAAAGCTTAGACCAGGGAAACAGAAGCAACCAGTGGCACAGCTATATACAAATAATGTCAAAGAACATAAATCATGGTGATGGTGTGTATGATACAGTGAATCCTAACAAAGGGACTTTTCAAAGTGAACCCAATTGCCAAATAATATGATTATATCAATAGCTATCTATTGTCTTCTTAAAACCTAAGACAGTAGGAACCTCCTGCTTCCTCTATAGAGTCTATATTTCTCCCAGTCCTGGAACTTCTAGGGTGGGGCTCACTTTCCCGCATGCTTCTCTCAATTTTTAAAAATATTTATTTATTTCCTTTTTGTTGCCCTCATTTTTATTGTTGTTGTAGTTATTATTGTTGTTGTTATTGATGTCATCATTGTTGGATAGGACAGAGAGAAATCGAGAGAGGAGGGGGAGACAGAGAAGGGGAGAGAAAGATAGACACCTGCAGACCTGCTACCACCTGTGAAGCGACTCCCCTGCAGGTGGGGAGCCGGGGGGCTTAACCCACTGCACTACCACCTGACTCCCTGCTTCTCTCAATTTATACCAAATGATATTGCATCCACTGATCCCAACCTAATCAACACAATGAGTACCACCTCAGCGTGCTTCACTTCAGACTGTGTCCAGAGAGGTCAAACGTGCAATGTCAATCAACCTGATTATTCAGGTGAGACCTTTCCTTTCATAGGATTCTCTAATTCTATTTCAGGTGGTTCACTTCCTAACAAAGTTCCAAAACCTAGTTATAGACCAGGCCCCATGAGATAGACCATATGTTCACATGTATTCATAAATTTGGGCAAAATATATACCTGAAAGCAAAAGTACACAATAGTCCGTAGTGAGTCTGTATAAAGTTCATAAAGATATAGTGTCTACTTAGACATAGATACCCTCCTCACCTACTTTCTATTACAGTTCTCTTACTCACTCCAGAGCTAATCTTATCAAAGCAAGGACTGCAAAAGCTGAATAAGGGCAAGAGACTAGCATACTTTAAGGATGACTCTTTAGTCACTATCAGGCCACCCCATCAGCTGGGGCCCTAGTCAGGGAGTCCTGAAATTCCCAAACAGACGTGATGGGCCTAGACCTCGAATAAATCCCTCTCTCCATTGTTACTGGTCATCCCTATCAGGAACAACACAATAGACCCCTTTGTGGGCCCCCACAGGAACTTGCTCTCAACTTGAATCAACCATGGTAGAGAATGTTCCATCCTCTGAAGGGAGGATGGACAACATACTCTATGCTATACCTGAAGAAGATGGGTCCTGAAATCAGGGCAGCTTGGAATGTTCCTACTCATGATCACATAATGTGAGCTCAGATCTACAGGGATACAGAGTTCACACAGGCTGTTAAGCTGAATTTGGGCCCCAGACCAGATCAAATCAATAGGGTTTACAATCAACAATATTTATACACCTTTCCCATATTTGGGAGCTACTCTCTTCCCTGATCCAGTCCTTTTCCCAGCCATGACACTATCTCCCCAGACAATAACTTAGATCTGCCTGCATATCAGATTTCAGGCTCAGAGCAAAAAAAAAAAAAAACTTAGTATAGTCACAGGCCCTTTGGAATAGAACTAAAATAGGCCTACTAGCTATCTAGCAGACCTAGATAAATGGAGACCCCCCAACTCTTCGTCTGCACTATTCCAGCCTTTAGGTTCATTATTAGTCAACAGCTTGTTTGACTTTATATTTTAACTCTCTTTTCAGCCACCAGTTTCCAGATGCTACCATGATTACAACCAGACTTCCCTGGACAGACAACCCCACCAATGTATCCTATAGCTCTGATTCCCCAGAGCCCCACCCCACTAGGGAAAGATAGAGACAGGCTGGGAATATGGATTGACCTGTCAACGCCCATGTTCAGCAGGGAAGCAATTACAAAAGCCAGACCTTCTACCTTCTGCAACCCACAATGACCTTGAGTCCATACTCCCAAAGGGATAAAGAATAGGGAAGCTATCAGGGGAGGGGATGAGATGTAGAGTTCTGATAGTGGGAATTGTGTGGAGTTGTACCCCTCTTATCCTATGGTTTTGTCAATGTTTCCTTTTTATAAATAAATAAATAAATAAATACTCTAGCCTGGTTGACTTAAATATGGAATCTATGCAGGGCAGAGTGATGCCTGGCTTTTTCTCAACCCTCTCACACTCACACGCACACTGGGATGCCAGTTGTAGAAAGGAGACTTCCAGCAGGACGAATCTTGGCCATCACAGCAAATGCACAAGGGCAAGGTGAAGTTCTCCTAGAGCTAAAGCAGGGGTATCAGAGCTGGAGGTAGGCAGGAATGTCTCCCCCATGCTACAGAAAGGCTAGTGCCTGGGGCTTCTGTGCCAGTCATCTGACAACCAAGGCTGGAGCCCAAAGCTGCATTCATCCCACTGCTGGCCAGGATTTCAGGAGGAGAAATTTCCCTCCTTGATTCCAGAGATGGGGACCTGGAGACTCAGACCACACAACTGGCAGAAAGAGTCACCCCTGTAAACACCTTGGTTTGAGGCTACCTCTAGACCAAGCTGAGAAAGATCCCATTTTGTTGGTGGAGAATACTTACTCTTCTATGGTACTTGAACATTACCAGGAGGAGTTTTCCCACATGCAGGAAAGTCTTGTGTTTTAATATTTATTCATTTATTTTGTAGGACATACAGATATTGATAGGGGTGGGGACACTGAAAGGGAGAGGAAAGGAGAAACACCTGAAGTCCTGCTTTACCACTCATGAAGTCTCCCCTTCCCACAGGTAGGGACTTGGGATTTGATCTCTGATCTCTGTACATGGTAAGGTGTGTGCTCTACTGGGTATGCCACTGCCCAGTCTGCAGGAAATTTGTTTTAAGGGAAGACTAAGAGGGTCCTTTGACATTGGCACATGCTACAATTGTGAAAGAGATCTGAAATCCTGAAAGCAGGGTTCTAGGCCTGACCTAGCTCCTAGATTGCAGGCAAGTCACATCTCCAAAAGGGTCTTGGTTTCTGCATCTTACAAATGGGGGGGGGGGCGGGTTCATGAGATTTTGAGACTCTCAGTTCCGGAATTCTATAATCACAGGTTGCCCAGACTGCACCTCCCCCCCCAAAAAAGGGAGGGTAGATCTACCCAATTAAGCGCACACATTATCATGTACTAGGACTTGACTTCAAGTCCCCAGGCCCCATCTGCAGGAGTGAAGGCTCACGAGTGGTGAAGCAGTGCTTCCGGTATATTTCTTTACCCCTGGATAGCTCCCCTTCCTCTCTCAATTTCTCTCTGTCCTATGAAAATAAATAAATATAAAGTCTTAATTCCCTTCATTAAAAAGAAAAAAGAAAAACCATTGTGGTAGTTTATCAGAAGGGCCGAGGAAGGGAAATAGATTAAGACAGAGAAACAAAAGCACAACAAGTTAGGGAGAGACAGATTGGAGCTGGAAAGCTACCTAGCCAGAGAAAGAAAGAACAGTCTGGTAGTGTAGAGAGGAAATTGGAGCCCCTGAGGTAAGCAGACTCATGCCAGTATTGCTAGAAACAAATGGTGACAGATTGCTAACATGTTACAGTGAAAATTACCAACATGATGAGACTTTTGCACCATAACCAGCACCTCTTGTTATCCCATTAACAAAACTGATGAGACCAAATTGCTAATAAGAGAAAACGTTCATGTTGGATTATATCACTCCCATCCTGCGTGGAGAAGCCAACCAAAGGGCAGACTAAGAAGGACATGGGAACCTCACACAGAGTTGGGGGAAGCCCTCGAGTGTGCCCCCCCTTCCACTGCCCCCCATTTTCCATCACATCTAAAAACACCCACTTAAGTCACCATCTCCTCTCCTATTATCACTTCAGATGCCTGTGGCCATTACTGAGCTGGACTTGGCATGGCTGGTCTGTCCATCATTAAACAGAACAGGAACCAGTGACCTTTACAAAGTACACAAGGTACACTGGCAGGGCCAGTGGGAAGGGAGGAACAAGGGGACAGTGGTGGTGCCTCTGAGTTTGCAGAGCCTCTGCTTCCAGCTCCCTCTCATCTGCTCCTAGGACAAACCAGCACATCAGAAGACACAATTATTAACATTCTTGCCACCTCTCTCTGGCCACTGTCCCTCACAGCAAAGCCAGAGAGAACTCTGTTCTTAATTCTATTAGTCACAAAGTTCAAACTGTTGTCTGAGCCCTGGGAGGTGTAAAGAACAGGACACATCTGGTTCTTGGAAGCATTTATCTCAGCATTTGAAGAGGACCTTTCCTCTTTTTTTGGCCCTAGAAGGATTTCCTGCTCAAACTCAATAGTCATGTGGAGAGAACCTGGTTAAAAAGTCACTTTAAAGTCATTTTAAACTCACTCCTGTCTCCAGGGAAAAAAATCCTCCAGTTATCCAAACCTCTTAAATGTATGAAGTCCCCCCGCCCGCCCACCCCATCATAATCACAGGCCACTCCAAACTCCTTGCCACCAGGAGAGAGAGAGAGAGAGAGAGAGAGAGAGAGGGACCTAACTGTGAAGCACATCCCTGAGTATCACCCAGAAAAGTAATTGGCCAAAGATTATTCTGAGCCATTGAATGGCAAGAGTTTTTGTATACCAAACAGGGACTTGTCTTTGTCAGAAAGTCTTTACAAAGTACCCAAGTGCTGGGTGTCAGACAGGACAAGTTTTTTAATCATGTTAAAATGATTTATTTAAACGTCAAACCATGTCACCTCACTTCCTTTCATTTTTCAAACTGTTTGTGTTTTTTCTGGATGATAAATTTATCTTCAGACAGCCTCAATATGACTAATTAACTTTGAAATATAAGAACCAGATGTGTGAGTTGGAGAGCTTTCTGAACTAATGCCAGACTAGCTGGTGGTTTTTTTTTGTTTTGTTTTGTTTTGTTTCGTTTTTGTTGTTGTTGTTGTTTTGCTTGGTGTTTTTTTTTCTTCTTCTTCCCTGCCTTTTACCCCCCCACCCCCACATTCTCTCTCCCTATTGACTGCCCTAAAATCATTAAGCAGAGAAACACACTTTGTGAATAGAATTACAGGACCTCAGCAGTGAGCACCTATTGCCTTTCCTCTGTGTTGTACTCCTTCGCCTTTCAAGACCCCATGCTCTTCTTTGAACATGACCCCAGTGTGCCACACTGAGGTGATGGCAGAACCATCCTGGGAGGAGGGGCTGGGAACACTCCCTCACCCATTCCTTTTGTAATGATCTATCTAGAGTGGAGCAGGGAGCTGCCAGAACACATTTGCCACATGAAAGTCAGTCCCCCCTGCACCATGACACAACGTGATTTCTTCTAAAGAGTTTTCCTCTGTGAAGTGCTCCTCATATCTGTCTCCTCCCTGTTCCCTTTTGATGAGCAAACCAGTAAGCAGAGCACAGGAGAAACAGAGCCAGGGAGGAGGCTATGGATTAAGTCTCTTGACTCTCTGAGCTCAAGTGCTTTTCAGTAATGCCCCATTTGGGGGTTGGAAGCCACAGATGTGTGTGTGTGTGTGTGTGTGTGTGTGTGTGTGTGTGTGTGTGTGTGTACACTAATAACAGGATGGCAATTTGAAATAATCAGCAGCAAAAGCAAAGATTCATTCCTCCAGAATTTGCAGAACTAAGCCAAAGAATCCAGAGTGAAAATCAAGAACCACCTGCCTCAGTTTCCCTGAGTAGTAATGGCAGACTGTGCCACACATTTCTCCACCAGAAGCAAATTGAGGTTATGTGAGATCATAAATATGAAAGTGCTCCAGGCACTTTGAAAGACATGTTATACATCCTAAGGGGTTATTAGGATAATTACCACTATTATTATCTCATCCTGATCATAATCATTATCATGCCTCTTAATGTCTGAGATTTTTCACCTGGGATAATCTCACTTGCTTGCAAGGTCAGTAGAGTTCTTCTCCATGCCAGGCTCCAACAAGAAAGATAAATGGGGAGCCAAGACATAGATGGCTCACTCAGTAGAACACACATCTTCCAAGGGCATGGAGTCAAGCTGGAGCCCCTGGACACCATATGGGAGCACCATGTAAAGGGAAAGCTTCATGGGTGGTGGACTGGTGCTATGATGTCTCTCCTCTCTTTTGTTCTGTGTACCTCTTATCACCTGTTTGGAAGAAAGATGAAGAAATTATCACCAGGAGGAATGGAATAGTCCAGTGGGAAGACCTAGAAGAAAAACACAGTGAAACAAACAAACCTTAAAAGAAAGGTAAGTGGGGTCAGAAGATGGCATAATGAGGAGAAGACACATTATAATGCATAAGGATCAGGTGCAAGCCCGCAGCCCTCACCTATAAAGGGAAAGCTTCACAACTGGAGAAGCAGGGTTATCGATGCCTCTCTTCCATTCTGTCTCTCCCTTCCCTCTCAGCATATTGCTGTCTACCAAAAAAAAAAAAAAAACATAAAAATATAAAACATTCAGATTCTTCTCCCTCCTAGGAAGAATGCTAACAAAGCACAAAGATCTACACAGGGGAATTTGACTCTTCAAACTCTGAATTGCTGGTAACTATCTATGAACAAAAGTAAATTTAAAAAACACTTAGGTCATCAAGAGAGCTCACCCAGGAGGGCACATGTCTTACCGTGAGCGACCTAGGTTCCAAACCCCTTGAACACCACATGAAAGTACTCTGACACTGGGGGAAGCTTCAGCTCTGTCTCTTCCTCTCTGTCTGTCTCTGTCTCTATCGCTATTTCTATCTGAAAAAGTCTACTGAGAGCAGTGACATTATGCTTATGCAAAGCCCAGGGGAGAGAAAAATTCTTACTCACCTGCTCAGGGAACAAAGCAAAGATAAATCAAATCAGTTGGACTCTCAGAAAATATCCCCAAGTTGGAGCAGGTCCCTTTAAGTCCCTATAGGCTTCCCAGTCCCTAATCCTGGTCCCTCAAAATACCTCTTTACTTCCAGCAATGTCACCTAATTCCCTGTAAGGAAGAGTTGCACCTCTCCAAGAGGTACTGGGAACTGGTGAAGAAAAAAAAAAAAAAAAAAAAGGCCTGCTGTCACTCCTCCCCGGAGGTAATGAAAAGATTCAGAAAGGAGGGAGGGGATGGGAATAAAGGGAGCACGTGCCACACTTCCCAAATCAAATCGTGCCTGCTCCTGACGCCAAGGCAGCACACATCACAGGCAAACAGATGGACCAGAAAGCCCGGGGGTGTCTGGGAAAGCAGTACTGAGGGGGTACATGGAAGCACCCCAATCCTGAGGCAGAGAAAGGGAAGAGGTAATTCTAAAGAGGCAAGTCTCTCCATCTGCCTATGGGAGCAGGCAGTCACCTACCTTCTAGAGTCTCTCCCACTGCTCTCTGAAAACAAGCTGTACTGAGCCCATCGGGACTTCTTGGAAAATAAATAGGACAGTCAGATTACAGGAATTCTGAGAACTAGTTTTCTTTTATTTATTCCTCATTTCCTAGGATAGATAGACTGACCGATGGTGAAATCGTGTAATAATTCCATAAGACCTTTCTCCACCAAAGGTTCACCCCAATTGCAGCACTAGCCCCCTCTTGTTTCTAAGATGGCGCTGCCCAGAGAAACAGAACAGTACATCCACCGAACTCCTGTTTGGCCAGAAAGTCTGACACCCAGAATCCAGGCTGAATTCTTTCTCCAGCACTCCTACCCACTCACTTCCCACCCCCAGGAGAAAATATTCAGATAACTTTCCAATGATTAATAATAACATTTCCTGCTACGTCATATGTAGATAATTGTGGAGTTAAACAAATCAGGACCAGGGAATTCTGGGAAGTTTGGGGAAGTCAGCGCCCTAGGAAAAATAAGCCCCTGGGCTTCTCAAGACTGCCCTCCCATGGGGCACTGTGACATGGGAGCAGGCCTGTTTCTACCCATCTGCAGCTGGAACCAGCCATCTTTCCCCCTGAGGAGCTTGCATTAATGAACCAGAGAGAACCCCCTAGGTCTGATCAACCCACTCCATGAGACACTCACCCCATGCCATAAAACCATCCAGAAGATTGTGAGACCCAATGACCAGGGCCAACTCTCCTTCCCACATAAGCGCCCCTCACCTTCTCCCACTAAGTGAACATAACAAGCGAGAAACTTGACACTGTAACCCACAGCAGTCATGGTTTGGGAGCTGTCAGACTTGATGTCTCAGAGCCCTGGGATCCGACAGCCTGTCCCTCTGTATAGCCTGAGATATTTAATAAAGTACAGCCCCCAGGATCAAGAGGCTACAGGCCCTCCCATTCCTTCCTACAGCTTGCGCCTGAGTTCTTTAAAGCCTGCCTCCCGTCTGTCTCTCTCTCCAGAAAGCCTTTCATGCCGCCTTGCCAGACTGACATTTTGACAAGTTGCCACGAGTGACATCTGATTTGTACAAATTTCAAGACTAATAAATCTACCTGTCAAAGCGGAAACTTTAAAAGGAGCTAAGCCCAGCGGGTATAGTTTAACAGAACTCAAGTTGATGAAACTGTAGGATGGAGAAATTATATCTGTCACAATCCACCCACATTAGTTCTGCAGAAATGTTGGCAACTGAAACAAACGTCTTTCACTGGTGTTGCCGAAAAAAAAAAATCAAAAATTAAAAAAAAAAAAAAATTCTAATTGAAAATGGAGATTGTTAAAACCCTGAGTAACAAGTAACAGTTCTATTTGTAAACTAACAAATTCTATTTATTTAATTTTTAATTTTGCTGCAGATGTGAGAACTGCCTCTCCTCCTACCTCGTAGGCTGTCTCACTAGAATCTGGACTTTCCATTCAAGCTGGGGGCCATCAATCACACAGCAGCAGCTCCCTCAACTCTACAGACTGAGACAGAGATCCTGTGTGCACATCCCTGCTTCCTGAGTGCCCCTACCTACCCTTAGCCCAGGGCATCAAATCAACATACACACTGACCTTGACCTGGAGCCTAAAGTCTGGCCTCCTTCCTGAGCTTCACTGTGGGATTTTGTCTCCAACTTGTTAATCTTTATGAAAGGGAGTGGGGAGTGACAACTAGAGCGAGAAGAATTTATTAAGTCTGGCTAACTTTTTATTTTTATCTTATCTTCCCTTCCTGTCTCTGACAAGTCCACTTTTGCCTTGACTCATCATGTCAGAAATGTTGAAGAAGACAGAATTCACAGATCAGAGGAGGAAGCTGGGAAGAGAGAAAATTCTCTCAGTTCTCAGGATTCCCATCTGCCTAGGACTATCCAAGAGCAGTAGCAAGAACCCTTTCCCGCCTCCCCCATATCCAAGTCAGAGAGAAGGAAGAACTGCTCCCAGTACCTAGACATGGCCTCCAGTTGCCCTTAGGGGTGAGTTGTTTTCTGTTTGATGGCAGCCTTAACTTCCATATAATCATTGTTGTTACTACTGCCTCTCCTCCTGGGAGTTCCAACCAGATCTCATTTGCCCTGGCATTCATATGGTTAAGAAGCAAATAGGCGGGACAGAAAGGAGCTTTGTTCTCAAGTTCAGCAGCAGGCTGAGGTCACCCAGCAAGTCAATTATGGAACCTATCTCTTTAGGGTAAACCCAGATAGCAAACCAACCAAGTAGTTCTTTCCTTCCCTCCCTCCTCCCCCTTATAAGCTGCTGCCTGTCTTCCTCCAAGTCTGGAGCTTCAGTGTTGATTTGAATGGGGTACTCTACGGATTCCTACACTCTCTTTCCTGTTTCTTAGCTGACTCTATGTGAATGTGTAGATAATAAGGCATAGTGACTGCAGCTGTTGACAGTAAGGCCAGGTTAGATAGGGAATGAAGGAAGCTGGGGGTGGACAGGGATATTCATGTGATATGAGAAGTTAGTTGTCTTTCTGGTCAGGGAACACAATGCTAATCTTTCTGCCATAAACAAGGGCTGTGCCTAGTTCTGCCCCATTAAATAATTTATCCTCTTATTAGATATTTTTCAGATACATTAGATTGCATGTGTTCTTCATCATGGGAATTAGGAAGTGAAAAATATGATCCCTGTCCCAAAGGAATTTACAGTCCATAGGAGCAATGTAAACAAGACAGCTCAGAATAAAGTATCTGCATAGCACACCTGCTTTATTAAGCTTATGACTGTGTGTAACCTATGTTCAAGCCCAAGTAACATTGCTTCTTAAAGCCAGATGTTGGCAAATAATCCAAGGTCCCTGCACTTTCTGTGGACTTTGAGAAGGGACATTGCAAGATCATGTATGTTGAAGCTCTTCATAAATAGTGAACACTTACACATTTTCAGCTGTTACTGTCACCATGGATTTAAGAAAACAAGCTTGTTTTCACAAAAGGACCTGGGTTATAGTCCAGCTCAACACAACTGATGAAGTAAGAGATGAATGAGCAAATGGAAATACTATCTGGGCCCCTGGGGAAGACAAAATTCAGTTATATTTGGCTCCCACTCTGCCTCCCACCTCACAGCCCCCAAGCCCTCACCACTCTGAGCTCAAGATCTACTCTTAACTGTCAGAAATGGGCCAGGTTGGTTTACAGAAGTCTAGAAGAAACAACCCAGAGAGAAATACCAAGATTGCCTTTTCCAGATGGGGTTGTGATAAAGCCATCCATGAGGACACCTCTTCTTGAAAATGAGAGACCCTAGTGATTAGATATCCTATGAGATTCCAGCCACTTCCTTCCATGGCCCAGGGTCTCCTATTCCATGCCCATTCCATGCCAGGCTCTCCATGCTTAGAGCACACAGATGTCTAAGAGACTCTACAGATAAGTATTTGGAAGAAAAAGAGGGAAAGAAGGAATAAGGAGGACAATTTTACCAAAATTCATGAAGTGGATCACGTACTAGACACACTAGGGATACAATATGATGCCACCACAGTAGGAATCACAGCTGAGGGAGGGACCAGGAAGTGGTACTCCCAGTAGAGTGCACATGTCAAAGTGCACAAGGGCCTGGGTTCAAGACCCCAGTCTCCACCTGCAGAGAGGGGAACTTCCCAAATACTGAAGCAGTGTGTCAGTAGTAAATTAATTATGCAAGTGATAACCCTGGTAGCAATAATAAATAAACGAAAATAAAGGAATTACTGCTAAACATAAATTACTCCTTGACTTGTTGGGTTCATATTCTTTTTTTTTTAAGATTTTATTTATTTATTAATGAGAAAGATAGGAGGAGAGAGAGAGAGAGAGAGCGAAGGAATCAGACATCACTCTGGTACATTTTGCTGCCGGGGATTGAACTCAGGACCTCATGCTTGAGAGTCTGATGCTTTATCCACTGTGCCACCTCTGGATCACAAGGGTTCATATTCTTTTGCATAGTCAGAGAAAACTCTTCAAGGTGTTTATTGAGAAGCCAGAGCACGGAGAGGTTTGGCATCTTGTGCACAGTCACACAGCAAACCGGCAGCAGATTTGGAAATTACTGGATTGACTTTCCCCCAGAGACCATTGCTTGCTTGCTTTTCCCACAACAAAATGGTCCCTCCAGGGAAGGGTTTAACTATGCCAAATGTGACTTAAAAAAAAATGACTAAAAGTTTTCTTCAAGAATAAACATTTCACTCTCTATCCTATTGGATGAGCATTTGCTAACCTCCAAAGCTCCTTGCTGAGCAAACTGGAGACAGTTTTCCCTTATTTAATGAGCTTCCTCATGTTTGTTGAAGGTGAGTCAAAGTCTGAGGCATTGCGAGACAGAGCCCAAAGCAAGCCCAGTAGGCAGAGGCCCAGTCTGGGAGCTGCAGGTCCCAGCTGCCGTCCTTGCTGCTTCCCCTGCAAATGGAGGCAGTGTGTCTTGCCCCTGGACACAATCAGTCCCTGGTACAATTCTATAGCCCATTGCCTTCTGTCTGGGGTCCATTACCCACACGGCAGGAGGAATATCAGTTTGAAAGGAGAAGAGGCCCCATTTCTTTCTACTGCCTCCAGGCAGTATATTGGGTTTTGCAACCAAAGAGAAAAGAAAAAGAAGGAGAAGGGGGGGAAAAAAAAATCTTGAACTGTTTTTCAAATGTTCTGGGTCTTGGCAAATTCCAAAATTCTTTTTGCCAAATGCTTTTTCCCTTAATTTTTAAACCTCGAGTGTATTTCCAGAACAATCCAATCCATCTGCTTCTGATTCATTTACACTTAACTCATTAGGAGGCTGTTGCGTAAGGAGCAGTTTGACGTCCCCAAGATCCCTGGGTGAGGGATCCTTCCTCCCCTTTTGAATCAGAGGGAGGCATCTTGCCAACTGGGCATGGAGCACAAACCATAAGAAAAAAAAAAAAAGAAGAAAGAAAGAAAGAAGTCCTGGCTTGAAGCCGTAAGTCACTGGGTTGAGAATAGGTTTCTTTTGGTCCCACCCGTCATTCATTCTGTTCTGCTCTTCCCATTAGATTATCACCATTATTGCTGTTATTGGCATTAAGGATATAATAAATGGCCACATATTATTATTAAAGGCCTTCCTTACATCATCTCCCATTGAGTGTCATTCTTCATTCATACACTGTAGACCCAACTGTTCCAACATTAAACAAATGCTTCTAACCAACACTGAACCACCAGCAGGGTTGTGGATGAGATTTCAGACACAGAACTTACATCTAAGCACCAGAACCACCCAATTCCTGCATGGACCATAAGTTCTTCAAAGAAAAGCCAATCAAAGAGCAGCTTCTAAGGGTAAAAAGTAAGTCTGGAGCTCCAGCTGCTCCCCACCCTCAGGGAGGTCTGCTTCAGGAGCAGTGAAGCAGGTCTGCAGGTCTCTATCTTTCTTTCTCTCTCTATCTCATCCACTCTCAATTTCTCTTTGTTCCTTCTAATAAAAAATGAAAAAAATGGCTGACAAGAGCAGTGGATTCATAGTGTTAGCACCAAACCCCAGCAACTAAAGGGCTAAAGGGAGAGAGAGAGGGGTGGTGGGGGGAAAGAGACAGATTTGGGGGAAATTAGCATACAGCTGAGTCAGCCTATGAGCATAGTATGAACTTCCATTCTTTCCCTGCTTTCATTCCCCTTGAACCCCTGCCATGCCACCTCTCCCAAGAGACTGAAAACATGTTGCCAGATTCTGCTGCAGGGCTCTCTCTTTCACTCTCATTCCCAGCTCCCTCTTTTCCTGCACACTCCATGCCAGCTCTGCTTCCCAGGGTCTACCATGCTGCTTCTCACCTGAGGGACTGAACATGCGCAGCTGAACTTTGGTGACTAACGTATGGACTCATGGGCCTGTCCTAGTCTTATCTCAGCTGGTATTTGCCTCTTTCCCGTACCTAATAACCACAATGTAATAAACCTTGAATGTCTTCAAGCCAAGCAGCATCTCCCCTCAGTCTTTTATTTATTTATTTATTTTTTTCAATTACAGTAAGAAAGAAAGAGAAAAAGACATAAAGAAAGAAAGAGAGATAGTCTGGAGAAAGAAATGATGGCCCAGGCGGACACAAAAAGAAAGACTCAACAACATATAGGTTCCCAAGGATGTGAATGATTGTAATCAAAACCACAAGCTTCTGCTGAATCACAAGGGTAGCTTTTTTTTTTTTTCTTTGCTGTGTGTTCTCAGCATCGAGAGTCTAGTAGCTCCATGGGCTCTCCCACCTTTCTTTCATCATTAGTACATTCTCAATACCACTTTTATACAAAAAACAATAGTAAAAAGTCCTGCTTCATTTAGAGAAGCACAGGGAACAGAGATTCTGGTGAAGTGGCTTTCCCTTGAGGGTTACAGCCCATCTGGGGAAACGTTTCATTTCCCAAGAGCATATGTCAATATGTCAACAGCAAGACAAGTTGGAGCCAATTGAGCAAGGTACAGAGGGTGTACAAGAGTTGACCACTGACAAGAGAGGCACTGGACTCATGAGCTGGAATGGTCACATATAGCTTCACAGAAGATGTGGATTTTACATGAATCAGCCTGGAAGATTAATTCCTTGAGAGGAAGAGGCATATCACTGGAGGACACAAAGATAAAGGCTCACTAATGGTAAAAACATAGCTTGGGGTAGGGTGGAGGAAGCGGCATAATAAAAGTGCCCATATTAAAGGATGGAGTTGAATAAAGGCAAAAGGAAGTTGTAAGTGATTCAGCGAGGAAGTCTGGATTTAACCTCAAAGACAAGAATGAGTCACTGTTATGGAAGCACTAATTTGAAAGGATATGTGCATTCTTAAGTTCATGATTCAGAATAGCCAAAATATGGAAGCAGCTTAATGGCCCAACAACTAGATAAAGAAGCCAAAAGATACATACTCAGGGGAACACTACTCTGCAATCAAAAAATATGAAATCATATTATTTGCAACCAGCAGCAGGCTGATACTATAATTCAGGCAAGGTATGACTGGGATCTAGAATATAGTGGTGGCAGCAAAAAAACGAATGGAAAAGAATAAACAAATATGAAGATAGAATCAAGTGAACTTGTTGACTCAGTACCTGTGGACTCTGAAGAAGGGGGAAGAGTTGCAATAATATAAAAAAAATCTGTGAATTTGTCAAGGGCAGAGATTGTATTAAGTACATATAACGTGCCTGTGTCATGCACAGTGCCTTCTACCTCATATGAATCATATTCCAGTTCTCACCACAGATAGGAAGAACAGGTACCATTTTTACTAATGAGGAAATGGGACTTAGAAGAATCTATTAATTTGCCCAAATTCACACAGATAATGAGGATGGACTCCAGCATTTAACCAAGCTAATCTTCTTTATCTCCCATTACTGTCTAATACCAAGCCTCCTTGCCCCCTTAATCATCTCCTTAATATCCCTCATATACTCCATGGTCACTCACCTACTTTAATCCATCCTGAAATGCCTCTATCCACCACCCCTTCACTTACCTAAATCCAGAGCAAGCCTTGACTCCTTCCAGAAGCTTGCCACTACTGATATTCATTGTCAGAACCACAGACAGACCTGAGCATCTAATTTCACACCTTTCTCTGTTGATTTGGTTGATTCTCAAGTTCACCCCAAGTTCCAGACTTTGGGGCTTAGCATGGGAACTGAGCCTGAGTCCTGGTCTGGTCTAGTCTCTTAAATAGTTATGTAGCCTTAAGCAAGTTACTCAGCCTTTTTACATCTGTTTCCTTAGCTGTCAGTTGGTGATAAAAAGAGGTATTGTCAGGATTATATGAGTGAATACCAGATACATAAAAGGTACTGGATGACTGATCTCTCTCAGTACTATTACCACAGCATTCATTGTTAGAACTGTGTTAGGTCCAAGAATTGGATATAGGAGCTTCTCCAAGAATATGCTTCCACTTGATTTCTTGATCATGTCAAGTGCTCCATATAACATTTCCATGTGTGTCATTTATTGTCTTCAAGTCATCACACTGATTTTTCCACAGTTAAGACAAATGCATGAAGTGAGGGGGATCCTGTCATGGCACGCTTCAGACAGGAACCTCCACACCAGAGTCAGGAATGTCAGGAGCAGGCCAGACAAGCCACAGCACAAAGTGAGAGCTGCTTAGCCTCCTCTTGGGAAAAGGAAAGCCTTCTCCTCTGACCTGGGGATCCAGGACTTGGACCTGCAGACAACTCAACTCCTTCCGGCAGGAGCCTTTCCCTGAACAAGCACTGCCCTCTGCCCCACTAGACCAACATAGTCTCACATGTCATGAGAGAAAGGGAAACAGAGAAGGGTCACAGTTGCAAATTTGGTGACACTTACCTTCAGTGCCCCGTGTCCTCCTTGCTTGCCTTTCCATCCCCTGGAAGGCCAGTGCTCAGAATCCACTCCGCAGTTCAGAGACTCTCCCCATAGGACTACCCAGATTTTCTTTCTTCTCCTCCACAGCTCTTCAAAACTAGCTCCCACCTACATCCTCTCAAAGATGATAGTTCCCTGTAAGTACTGATGCCTGAAAGTTTACTTAGCACTTCTTTGATGGCAAAGAGAACACAATTATAACCCCTGAAATATAACCAATATAGAAAAGAGGTGAAGGAGGAAGGGGAATTGGTATTTCTAAGACAGATGCCTAAAGGACACATCTTAACTACCATTGATTTTACTTCGGGATGAGTCAAATACAGCTGGCCTCTAAGTTAAGACTAGCTTGAATGGGTGAGTATAGATTCCCTTGTAAACAGACTATGTAAGCCTGTGGTATTTAATAAGTACAGAACAATACTAGGGATACGTTTTCTCTTTCTTACCATTTTCTTAACCCTGTTTTGCTTCATTTTTAGGAATATAAATAGTATAATGTAATAAGTTACAAAATATGTGTTAATCAACTGCCAATGTTATCAGCAAGGCTTCTGGAAACAGCAAGGTACTTGTAGCTAAGTTTTTCCTATTTCTTTCTTTTTTTATTTTGCCTTTTTTTTTTTGGTGCTGATTTATTGTCATCACTAGGGCTTCACACTATTTTCAGATATAAAAAAAAAAAAGAGGGTGGTGTGTTGATTGGGCAGTGCTGCATCTCATTGAGTGCACATAATGCTATGTATAAGGATCCAGGTTGGAGCCCCTCCTTCCCATCTGCAGGGAGAATGCTTCACAAGCAGTGAAACAGATCTGCAGGTGTCTATCTTTCTCTCTCCCTCTCTATCTCCCCCACCCCTTTCAATTTCTCTCTGTCCTATCAAATAAAATAGTTTAAAAAAAAGAGGGAAAATGACCAAAAAATACAAACAAATAAAAAGAGAAAGGGATAAACAACAACCATACTATAACTCATTATCTCCCTCAATAAAGAAGAAAAAAAGAAATTCTGTTAATTGTTTTAAATATGAATGGCTAGGTAAAATAACATGCTAGATAAGATTATGTTCCTGTTTGTCATCTACAGTAGGTTTATAAGAAATAAATTATATATTTTTTGATTACTCACAAAAAAGAAATCACATATGCAAGTTCAATAAAATGTTATAATTAAGATTCATATGGGTTCTATAGATGAAGAGAGAGAGACAGAGAAAGATAGAGAGAGAGAGAGAAAGAGAGAGAGAGAGAGGGAGAAATGTACCAGGGCAACAAAATTTCTTCCAGGACAGTGAAGGGTAGCCTGGAACCAGGATCATGCTCGTAGTAAAGTGGACACACTATCCAGGTGAAATATCTTTCAGTCCCATATCTAAGGTTATAAAAAGTCAGAAGTTCTGGATAGGGTACCCAGGTTCAAGTCCCTGCTCCCCACCCCCCGACCCCTTCCACAGTGGGGATGCTTCATGAGCAGTAAATCAGGTCTCTTTCTCCCTTTTTATTGATCCCTCCCCTCTCAATTTACCTTTGTCCTATCCAATTAAAAAATACAAGAAAGGAAGGAAGGAAGGAGGGAAGGAAAAAAAGAAGGGAGGGAGAGGGGAAAATCTGGCCATGGGGAGTGGTAGATTTGTAACGGCAGCACCAAATCTCAGCAACAATTCTGGTGTCAATAAAAAAAAAAGTTCGGGGGTTGGCCTTAGCGCAGCGGGTTAAGCACACATGGTGTGAAGCGCAAGGAACAGTGTAAGGATCCCAATTCAGCCCTCAGCTCCCCACCTGCAGGGCGGTTGCCTCATAAGCGGTGAAGCAGGTCTGCAGGTGTCTATCTTTCTCTCCCCGTCTCTGTCTTCCCCTCCTTTCTCCATTTCTCTCTGTCCTATCCAACAACAATGACATCAACAACAATAATAATAATAACCACAACAACGATAAAAAAAATAAAATAAATAAAAGCTCTAGATATATACACACAAGGCAGCAAGGCAATTCTGCACAGGACAAAACCTTCAGTGTCCAAGCAGGCAGTGGAAAACTTGTAAAGAGCAGGTCCACAACATAAATGCCAAGGGGTGGAGGGTGGGGGTACAGATAGGTATCAGGCCCCCAGTTTCCAGACTCACATTGTCTGGAAACCTCCCTAGAGCAAGTGAGACCCTTGGGGGTCAGTATCTTCCCCCCTGCCCATGAAGAAAGTGGGAGAGGGGGTGTCTGGTACTGACTTTTGGGGCAGGAGGAGGTAGAAGAACAAGAAGAAAAAAAAAAAAAAACCAAGAGAACCAGGGGCAGGGCTCAGGATATTTGTTCCAAGACTCTGCAGGGTGGTGACATCCATTGGGAAGAGAGCAGACCTTGGAGAAGTGGCCTAAGTCTTTGCCCAGGTGACAATGGGGAGGAATAGCCTTTGTTTCCCTGGTAGCAATCATTCAACAATGGGGGCTACTCTCTTGGAAGGAGAACCAACAAGCTGAGGGAACCGTCTCTGTAGAACTGTAGCCAGCTAGGGAACAACATGGCCAGTGACCAGGCTCTGCAGGTCGGCCCTCAATCCCAGACCTTGGCAACTTACACTCATTTCCATTTTTCATGGGGATTCAAGACCAAAAATATATGCTTTCTTTCCCACACAGGCACACATATCCTCAAAGGGAGGGTAGCAGGGGGGGGGAGTCAAACCCCAAAGCACATCTCAGGCTTTAAAAATTCACAGGCTGTGCTTGGGGAAATGTCACTGCTTGGCTGAGAGCATGGGTGGAACTGGCAGGCAGGGAGAGGCAGAGAACGGGAACCGAATTTAGGAGTGACTGGAAGGTCGACAAGAAAGAAAAAGCCAGCATGTGGCACATATACATAGAAACAAGAAGTGTTTCTGAGTGTGACCCTTGCCCCTTCTAGCAGCTTTGGCTGCCACTGGGCAGAATGAACTGGCCAGCATGTTTTCTGTGTTCAACTCAACACACATTGGGCTCCCCCTTCTCCCGAGGTTTAGTCTCTGTGGGTGAGACATGCAGTGTTCCTCTACCATCTCCATCAGCATGCACAGGGCCTGTCCAGCTCTGAGATTCAATCTGGTCTCCACTGGCTTTCAGATACCACTCTATCAAACTGCATTGATCTCCTCATGCTGGAGGCAGCATAGTGGTTATGCAGAAAGACTTTCATGCCTGAAGCACCAAAGGTCACAGGTTCAATCACCAGCACTACTATAAGCCAGACCTGAGGCAGTGCTCTGGTAAAAGGAGGAGGAGAAGGAGAAAGAAGAGCAGGTGGAGGTAGAGGAGAAAGAGGAAGGAGAGGAGGAGGACGAGGAGGAGCAGGAGAAAATGAGAAGAAAATGAAGGAGGAAGAGAAGGAAAAAGAGCGGAAGAAGTCAATCCTACAATGACCTCCTGCCCTCCAGTTGTCTTCCAGGCCCCAGATGTTCTGGCAATCTGAGGAAAGTCTCAGTTTGCATTTGCTCCTAATATGGCCTTGTTTCTAGAGGTGCAAACACATCCTGTTTCCTGCATTCAAATTATGTAAACCTCCAAATTCAGGCATGGCACCATTTGCTTATCCTGTCTTCTCCTGGGCCCTGGGGCCAGCACATGGTTGGTAACAGCATTGAGGGCACAGACTCAAGGGTGAACTCAGTGCTGACTTCATATTATTAACTGGCCACTATAGACTTAGATCACTGGAAAGAAGTTCCCAGACTTGTGGACACCAGTATTGACCTCCTCCCAGCCTAACAGGTGCTCCCACTAAAGCAGCATGGGGACAGGCCCTTCTCCAGTTCTATCAAACCAGAACTTCTTTGCCTGCTGCCTCATTACAGCCATGGCCTGGAGTTGCCATATTATGTCAAGAGACATCAAAAGCTTTATGCTCAAAGCAATGACAGCCCAGGAGGGTTTGGACCAGAAGTATATAAGCCTAGTTAGGGAGATCACAGCTGCTTACTGCAGAAGTAAGTCTCTCTGAGCTCTGCCTAGGCAGGCAGAGAGGGAGGATGAGCTCTTATCATCTTGCAGGAAGAAAAGTGAGAGGAGAAAGGGAAGAATAAAAGATGAGAGGTGATCATCTCTGAAGTCAAGATGACTCTTGTGATGTGGTACACGCCAGAAATAAAAGATAGGAAGCATAGCAGTGGTGCTGAGAGATAATCCAAATGCTCAGGAGAATCATCTGCTGCTACTTCATGGACAAGAGACTGGGGCGGTGTGTGGGGGTGGCAGGGGGGGAGGGAAGGACCAGCAGACTGTAGGCTACACAGAGACTGACATTCCAGGCAGAGAAAAATGGAGGAGAAAGGGTGTCCAGAAAGAGAGATGGTCAGCACAGAAAGGTTTATCATCTCTCTCTGTCTCTCTCTCTCTCTCTGTATGTGTGTGTGTATTCTTAGGTTCCATCTTAAACATGCAGAGAAGAATCCTAAACCATAAACAAAGAAAACAAAGACTTTCAACTGTCATCTAGATGGCAGTACAGAGGAAAAAGTTTATTATTCAGGCCAGCCAAAAAAAAAAAAATGCAATTACATTGACTTCACCTAGATAATCAGGACAACTTCACATCTCATAGTCAGCCCATCTGCAATATTGTCTCTTCCCAGATTCAACATAACAGGGCACGAGCATCTTTGAGGGACCATTACAATGCCCTTCACAGTACTTGACCCTCTTTGCTGGTAAGTTGAAAACACTGCTGTCTAATCATAATGCTCAGACTCTCTCTTGACACAATGCTTCATGCAGCAACCTAAAAACAAAAACTGAAATCTACTTACTGCCTTTGATTGCAAGTGGCAAGCCTTGGAGTAAGACTAGAGTTACCTATAAATTACCAGTATTTGCAGGACAGCTCAATATACACATACCATTCCATACTATATGTGACCCAGTAGAAATGCAACCTTAGGGAGTCGAGTGGTGGCGCAGCGGGTTAAGCGCATGTGGTACAAGGTGCAAGGACTGGCTTAAGGATCCCGGTTCAAGCCCCCAGCTCCCCACCTGCAGGGGAGTCGCTTAACAAGGGGTGAAGCAGGTCTGCAGGTGTCTGTCTTTCTCTCCTCCTCTCTGTCTTCCCTCTCTCTCCATTTCTCTCTGTCCTATCCAAAAACAATAACATCATTAACCACAACAATGTTAAACAACAAGGGCAATAAAAGGGAAAATAAATATAAAAAAATTTTTTTAAAAAGAAGTTCAACCTTCAATGTCCATGTCCTGCAGAGAAGCAATTACAGAAACCAGACCTGTGACCTACTGTGTCCCATAGAGATCTTTGGTCCATACCCCCAGAGGGATAAAGAATAGGGAACCTTCTTCCAATGGAGGGGTTGGGATATGGCACTATGGTGGTGGGAACTATATGAATTGTATACCTCTTATCCCACAACATTGTTGATCATTACTAAATCATTAGTAATAATAATAATAAAAGAGGTTGAAAAATAAAAACACAAAGCATAAGCTGGACTGGGTTTGGTGTACTGCACCAGAGGAAAAGACTGGGGTGCGTGGGCGGCAGGGGGTTAGGGTCCTAGAACATGGTGACAGAGGAGGACCTAGAGAGGGTTGAATTGTTATGTGGAAAACTGAGAAATGTTACACATGTTGAAACTATTGTATTTTACTATTGACTATAATTCATTAATCCCCTCAATAAAGAAAAAATAATAATAATGATAATAAATAAAAGTGCAGCCCTCAATCTGGCACCACAGTTGATGGACACATTTTCTGATCAGTTTTTCTTGTGAATTTTCTAGTTCAACATGAAATTGTTCCAAGTGGTCAACTATCCCACTTGTCTTAGGATTTACTGGATCAAACCACCTTTAGTCACTTTTATGATGTTTCCAAGACAGCTTACAGAGTTCTGACTCCTGACAGTGAAATAAGTGTTCTCTCCACGGATGGAGGTTCTTCTCCCTGCTCAGAAAATGAGCTATGGACCAGAGAGATAATTCACCAAACAGAATGCATACCCAAGTTTGAGCCCTGGCACCAAGTGGAAGGTACTGTGGCACTAGTGGAAGCTTCAGTGCCATGGTATCTCCCCTTCTCTTTCTAACTCTCAATGGCTGTGTGTGTGTGTGTGTGTGTGTGTGTGTGTGTGTATGAGAGAGAGAGAGAGAGAGAGAGAGGAAGAGAGACTGTGTGTGTGTGTGTGTGTGTGTGTGTGTGCAGGAAAAAACAGAAGTGGCTGAGAACATTGACTTTGTTTATTCCCTGGTTCCATACAAAAGAGAAAATAATACAAAGAAACAAGCAGGCACTGTAAGGTGGGGCCATCCTCATCAATCCATATCTGTGGTGGAAGAGTTGTATCTGTTTCCCTTACTTTTAGAAGGCTAAAACCCCATTCAATGTCCCTTAGAGCCATAAGACGATCCAAAGCTCCACCATGCCTGGCCACGAGAATATAATCAGTGCACTTGTCCAGAAGTCTCAAGTCACCTGGTTCAGATTCCAGCCCAATAGTGAGGTAGGTTATCTGTGGAAATAAAGATGAAAGCAGGGCTGTGTGACTTGAGGGAAACCCTGGCTCTTCTATGGCTGGATACACAAAGCTAGGGCAAGTCTCTTCAAGCCCCTGGGAGCCTTCATTTCATCTATCAATAAAGAATGCTAGGCCGTATTAATTCTAGGATTTCTTAACTGTCTTGGAGCAAACGGTTTTGGCTCTCACAGCCTGGAGTGGCTCCAAAAGGGAGTAATGAGAGCAACAGGGGATTCAGAAACTGCGATTCTGAAAGATGACTGAGGACTCAGGGACTTGCAATGAGAATAAGAGAAGCTGATGGGTAGGGCTCCTCGTGGGGCTCCCAGACCTTCCATCCCTATGTATACAGTCACATTAGTAACAGTGACTTAACTCCCACAGGCTGGCTTAGGGTATCAGCCACTGCATAGTCATCACCCACTATTCCCAGAATCCTTGAGTATTTCCTGTATGCTCCAGACATTATCACCAGTTTTCTGGTCACTCACCACTTTGTGTCACCACCCTTGACCTGCTTCAGGTCCTCTCAGGAAATCAGATGCTGCCACCCCTTCTGGGTGCTGACTTCTCTGTCCCCACAGAGGTGTCATGATCCCCAAGGGCCAAAGCACTACATGGTTCTTCAGTGTTGTGGAGGGGAGCCTTTCTCCTCATTGTGTTTCACTTTGCAGACAAGTCCCAACGCAGGAGTCACAGTGACTACCACCTGTAAGCTTAAACTATCCTTTACAATTTTTTAATGCATTGTTGGTCTGCTTTCTCTCTTCAGATCTCCTGAATAAGCCCAAGGGCAGGAGGCCGAATGGTGGATCTAGCTTTGAGAGGCACACCAGTGTATGCTCAGAACTGCTCTCACACTGATGAATCAGAGTGGTTACCAGGTCAGATGTTTGTACCTGTTCCTTTCTTTCAAAATGAGTTCCTTCCCTGGAGGGTGCAGGTCTCTCATGCAAATAGGCTTCCAACAGACCCACCCAGCAGTTCTGAGGCCTGCCTAGACATGCCCATCCAGCTTGGGTTCCACTGGGACTCCCCAAACAACTCACATCCCCAGGCTGCCAGGTGGAAGGCACTGTGCTTAGGCTTCTTTGTCTCTAAAAGACCAGTAAGTGAAGGCTACAAAGGGACAGATGTGTTTCCTTATAGTGTGAGAGAAAAAAAAAAAAAACTAAGAAATGTTAGTAGGTGTAAAGCAATTTCTCAGGTGGCTTTGAGTGTTCTATAATATGAACTATCTTATCAATTCTGGGACAGAGATTTTATTTTATTTTATTTTATTTTATATACAGAGAAGGCAGAGGAAGAAAATAAAGAAACCAAAGCACTAAAACTTCCTTCAATGTGGTGGCATTGTCCTCGAACCTAGTTCATGCACGCATAAGGCAAAGCAACACACTATCCAAATGAGTTATTTCACTAGCCAGACAGAAACATTATTAAGAAGCTATCATCTTTCACTGTGAAATGTTTGCTGGAAAATTGCCTCCTGAGTTGCTCTAGGAAAGGAAAAAAAAAAGTTTCATGCTTAGGCTTAGCAACAGTATTCATTGCTCAGGAGAACAACCACTCATTCACTCATTTCCTCTTCATAATTCAGTTTCCAAGACTGAGATCCTCTTGGTTGCAGTGGTGTGGCATTGTATGGTGTCCAGAACTTTCTGCACATTGCGAAATTTGCCATGTAGTTGAGTCCGAGGAAGATCCACCAGACATCATCATACTTTAGGGGTCAAGATTATCCAGGAGAAGAGATTGTTTGGGGAGTATATTACCTACCCTCAGATATGCCAGCAGCTGTGTGAAGCAGAAAGACATTCACATTTTCAGCCTAGAGCAGTAAAAATGCACATTGCATTGGAATTCAAAGACTTGAGATAGAGCTGAAGTATCTTAACATGCAAATGATAGGACTGCAGACAAGTCACACAAACTTGGCAAGCCTCCACATCCTTAACTGGAAAACAGACCTCATAACACATATCCTAAGACTGCTGTGATGAGTAAGAAAATTTCATGAGAGTTTAAGGTGAACCGCAGTCACTGTGAGCTCTTCCCTGGGTCCCATTCAACTCACTTTCCCCCAGAGGTGCTGGCTCCCTACCTGGCTGCAATGCAGGGCTGAGCAAACCTCCCCTGAATGAACTTGATATTTCTCCAGAGGAGAAACATCTCCAGAAGGCAAGCAATCCGTTAAAGATGCTAAGAAACCTAAATCCATCTTTAACTTAGATGAGCTCTACCTAACAGCCAAAGCGATCTACAAGGCTGACTCAGGCAGAGAGCTCTGTTCCTTGGAGGCGTTCAATCCCAGGAGGCGTGATGCCTGTCACAAGCACTGTAGAATGAATTCTTCCCATGGAACATAGGAAGCAGAGTGACAGAGCCACACCAAAGTGGAGATGCTTCACTGGGAATCCACCTTGCTCTCCAGCCTAGAGCAGCCCTAGACACTAGTATAAATGACTCAAGTTCAGGCTCATCATGCTCATCAACCATTCTGTGCCCTGCAGCTCTGGGCTTGGCTGTGTTAAGGCTACTCCAGCCAAGGGCGTGACAAGTTCTATGCCACCTCCATAGAACTCCAAATCCAGTATGGTACAACCACAAGCGACCCTGCACTGATGCTTGTGCACCAGACAAGATGGGATTCACCTTCTACCAGCATTCATGGAGCACTTAACATATGACAAGCATTATTACAAAATAAAAAGGTGTGAGTAGTAACTGGGCCAGGGATGACAGCAAGAGCAGATCCAGCATGCAACCAAACAGAATTGCTCTGCCGAAGGGTGTACAAGTGTCTACCAGGAAGACAGACACTGATAGTGTTATGATGATGCAACACACAAGCCAAAAATGTGTGACTGAAAACAGATAAGTGCTATGGAGAAAAAGGAAAGGTAGTGATGAGGAACTGTAAAGGGGCCACAGATACAAAAGAAAACAGGAGAAAAGGCTTCTCTGAGGAAGAGACATTTGAACAGAAGTCTAAAGATGGTGTGTGTAAACCTGCTGGAGAAGAGAGTTCTTCAAAAGTCCAGGAGCTTGTCAGGGAATCCTGGGATTGCCACACAGATATAATGAGTCTAGACCTCAAATAAATCCCCCTTTATACCATCACTGGTCACCTCCAGTAGGAACATCATAAATCCTCTTGTGAGCCTCTACAGGACCTTGCCCTCAATGTAGAATAACAGTGGTAGAAATTGCCCCATTCTCTGAAGGGAGGCTGGGTCAACATACTCTTCTACTCAAGGAAGACAAGTCCTTAAATGAGTATAGCCTAGAAGGTTCCGGGCTGTGACCATGGAATGTAAACTCAGCCTGGCCGGGATGCAGAGGTCACACAGGCTCCTGTGCTGAATATGAATAAACATGGGCCCCTGTTGGTATGCTTTTAAATTTTGTTTCTTCTAAGACCCCTTCTGTTGCATTGCTTGACTCTGGTCTATTTACGTAATCA